>NW_026706614.1:0-116238 GCF_029867415.1 Vicia villosa
GGAACCTTATACAAACGCAACCATGACTCGACTTTACTTCGCTGTGTAAACAAGAAGGAAGCAGAACAGATCATGAAAGAAATACACAATGGTGCCTTCGGTACTCATTCCAGTGGACATACAATGGCTAAAAAGATCCTTAGAGCAGGTTATTACTGGTCTACCATGGAAACAGACTGCCATCATCACTCCCGAACATGTCACAAATGCCAGATATACGCTGACAAAGTACATGTACCTCCAGTTCCATTAAACGTCCTGACGGCTCCTTGGCCTTTTGCAATGTGGGGTATTGATATGATTGGAGAAATCAAACCTACTGCCTCCAACGGACATCGCTTTATCCTGGTCGCTATTGACTACTTCACAAAGTGGGTAGAAGCAGCTTCATTTGCTTCTGTTACCAAGAATGTGGTGGCCCGGTTCATCAAATACAATCTCATTTGTCGGTACGGCATCCCTGAACGGATTATCACGGACAATGGCACAAATCTAAACAACAGAATGATTACTGAACTTTGCACACAGTTCAAGATCAAACATCATAATTCTTCTCCATATCGACCAAAGATGAACGGCACGGTGGAAGCTGCCAACAAGAACATCAAGAAAATCATACAAAAAAATGACAGTAACCTACAAAGACTGGCATGAGATGCTACCTTTTGCTCTTCATGGTTATCGCACATCTGCGCGTACTTCAACAGGGGCAACTCCATTCTCCTTAGTCTATGGTATGGAGGCAGTTCTTCCAATTGAAATTCAGATTCCTTCCCTAAGGATTATGAAAGAAGCCAATCTAGACAAAGACGATTGGATTCAAACACGGTTGGACCAGATAAACTTGATTGATGAGAAAAGGCTCGCAGCTATTTGTCATGGTCAGCTATACCAAAAGCGTATGATCAAAGCCTTCAACAAAAAAGTCAAAAGTCAAGCATACCAAACTGGTGGCTTGGTTGTCAAACGCATCATCTTACCACAAGGTGATCCCAGAGGCAAATGGATTCCCACCTACGAGGGACCATTCATAATCAAGAAAATATTCTCCGGCGGAGCCATGTTGCTTACCACCATGGATGGCGAGGATTTCCCACACCCTGTGAATGCTGACATAGTCAAAAAGTACTTCGCTTAAAAAGAAAAAACAGCTCGCTAAGTTGAAAACCTGAAAGGGCAACTTAGGCAAAAAATGAGCGTCTCGGTGGATTGAAAACCCGAAAGGGCGGTCCAGGCAAAAATTAGAGACTAAACGAATACTATCCTGGTAGGCTGAAAACCTGAAAGGGCAACCTAGGCAAAAGTTAGGGAATGAAGCATACAACTATGTTCCGTTCAACTGCCTACTCACCATCAAGACTCAACACCTCAAAGACACCGATCAGTCCAATCACTTTCTTCCAACAAGTGAGGGATGAGATGCTCGAAGACAGATTGGAAATAGCAGAGTTGAAACTTGACTGGATTGTTTTCACATAGCTATTTATCTTTATAAATATTTTCCAAAACTTTATGACAGTTTCCTACTTCTAGGATTGTTGTCTCCCTATGCTAATCAATCTATCATGGCTCTTTTTCAAAAATCAATGCAGCTTAGGCTCAAAAATCACTATTTTCACTTTTTCTGTTTTGAATACGTAAACGTCCCAATGATAATTTTGAATGAACATGTGCATTTGAATATGATTGATGTTTACCAGGAAAAACAGGAATAGCATTCAGGAAATGTCCCAATTATCTGGACATCATTCCATCAGAAGAAAATCCCCGAGAGAAACGCATTTCTCAGCAAATTCCTCAAAAAGATTTTCTCTTCAAAAGAAGTCTTATCCCCCAGCAGGGTTGTTCCAGATTACTATCTTCAGAAGGTGTGATCCCCGCACCCGGACTTGGTCAGATAGTGCATCGGAGGATTATGCATCTTCCTCATTCCCATTTGAAAGGGCATCAGAACTTCCAGCTACCTTTCATTCCCAAGTGATAGTCAAAGGTCCTTCAACAGAGTACCGTGGTTCTCAAAGAATTTCCCCAGTCGAGGGTACTCAAACAAGACAAAAGATCATCAACAATCACAATATAGTCATATTCAGATGACTGACGGAAATTTATTTTCCCAAATAGAAGCTTGACATCACATTCATACATCATACGTCCTACATCATACATCATACATCATGCATCATGCGCATATTCATACACAACATCACATGCATATTTCTCCGGGAATATCTCACATTTACATGCATCATAAACATTGCATATCACTAACTTGATTTTTTAGGTAGACGGATATCTTCAACAAAGATGTTCTCAATCACATGCAGTGTTCACCTGAATTCCATGAACGATTCTCTCAGATATAATCAAACCGAAGATTCATTCTGATCACTTACCAACTCAAAAACAAACATTGCAGATCTAAAGTTGATACCTCAGACGGTTCCAGAACGATCTAACATTGCAGATCTAAAGTTGATACCTCAGACGGTTCCAAAACGATCTAACATCGAAGATCTAAAGTTGATACCTCAGACGGTTCCAGAACGATCTAACATTGCAGATCTAAAGTCGATACCTCAGACGGTTCCAGAACGATCTAGCATCACAGATCTAAAGTTGATACCTCAGACGGTTCAAGAACGATCTAACATCAAAGATCTAAAGCTGATACCTCAGACGGTTCCACAATGATCAAAATCTAAAGCGGAAAAACTTTGGACAAGTTCCGTAGCAATCATCCTCCTAGACTTAAAGCGGTAACCTTGGACGGTTCCGAAACACTCAACACAAAGACTTTCAAATCCTTCATCAAGATATAATCAATGGATTCATTCTGATGAACAAACCATCAACACATTTACCAGGTGGCATCTGAAAGCCCATCTCAGGTAATGTTTCAATCTGCCAACAACGTTTCGCAGACGACATTCAAATGCAACTTCCAACATCTCTTCTGATCAAGGTAAGTGCAAATTTTCAGGGCATCTAAATATTCAATCATCTTCTACCTTCAGATTTCAGACAATCTCTTCAGGTTTAAGAAGATTGAATAGGGGCAACTGTTATACCCCAAAATTTGCCCGCATCTTTTTTCAAGAAAGCTCCAATCTGAAAATTAAGAGTCTCATATAATCATGGATTTTTATTTCAACAAATATCCTGACATATGAAATACTTAGTTTTTTAGAATTTTTCTTATACAGTAATTTGGCTTGCAGTTGAATTTATTCTTACGCAAACGCCAAATACTGTTTATTACTTCACACATGCTATTTATTTATTTACAGATAAATAGTACTGACACAATTGGTACAGAGTTAAATCTTTTTGCAGGCGCAGAATCAGGAAACTCAGACTGTACTGGTAACAAGTAGATTATTATTATCTTTTGTTTCCCACTAATTTTTGTACTATATTCCATTATTTTCAAAAATCTTTTCAAATCTCTTTTTCAAAAATCAAATCCTAACTTTATTCTCTACATCTCTCTTTTTCCCAACACTATCATACACTTTCTCTCAAATCTTACTTCCACTCAAATTTTCCTTTTGTACGGAATCACATCATTCCCCAACGTCTCTATCCTTCTTTCCACTCTATAAATACCTCTCATTTATTCATAAAAATCTCACATCAAATTCTAATTCATCTCTCAAATTTCTACTTCATAATCCATCCTTTCTTCTTTCCCGACAAAATGGCGAAGCGGTGGGAAACGTGTTTCCTTATGGTCACCACCATTGCTACGGTGATCATGTCTTTCTTCTGTCTGCATAGCCCGGAACACTGTGGACCTGGGATGCTTATGCTCCCAATCATCTACATGTTACTATTTGTAGCATGGGTTATCAATCGTCATTTTTAAAATTTGTCGTATTTCTTATTTCTTAAATGTACCGTTTATTCGTCGTACTGTTCAATATAGTATGTAATATTTGTACTGCCAGTATTAAATGTTGTACTATTTGTCATAATATTGCTTAATTACTCAGATAATATTTTGTGTGTTTTCTGCCAGTCAAATATTCATTTTTCTGTGCATTAAATGGTTTTCAGGGTTATTATCGGTAATTTTGCCCGCATACAGTAAATATTAGTTATTTATTATGTCTGTTTTTTTTAACAAGTCATGTAAATAAACTTTCATTTTTCACATAAAACAAAAACAACAAAAAAAGAAAATTAACTTTGACTGTTGATTTTTCATTCTAACTGCTACGTCAATACCTGAACTGTCAGTTGACAGCTAAACTGCTGGCAATACAATTCTCAGTGTTTTGTACCATCAATCAAATCAATCTTTCACAATTCAAAATTCCAAGATTTTTGTTCTAGAAGTCTTCTGAATATCACGCGATTAGCAGAGACTCAACACTGCACAAAAATCAGGTACGCTTAACTGTCTCATACACAAACAGTCCCTGACTAGGGTTTTCTTGTTTTTACAGGAGAAACAAGCTTTTGAGACCTCAAATGGATTTCATGCACATCCATATATCTCAAAGTACCATCATACAAATTTTCAAACTTCAATTCACTCAGACGCACCATCAGCAGCTCAAACAGTCAACAGACGACCCGTTTGACCAAAAAAGTCAACAGACAGTCAAAAATGAAATTTTTTGTCAAAGTCCATATTTTGTCAAAGGATTCATCATTTGATCATTGGATGATCATAATTCATCAAGGAAAGATCAAAAATCAACAAAACCCTAAGATTCAAAATTAGGGTTTTTGCCTGAAAAGTCAACTCAACTTTGACTGGTCATAACTCTCTCATCCTTCATCCAAAAAATTCAAACCAAAGCTCATTTTGAAGGAAATTCAATTATCTTTCAAATGCAATTGATCCCATGGTCATTTCATTCACCATTTGAAAAATATGACCAAAGACATTACAGGTCATTTTCAAAGTCAACAAAAAGACACTTTTTTCAAAAAGGACACACAAGGAGCATCAAAAATCATTTTGACATGAGACCAAAGACATTGGTTAGAGGACTCTTTGAGGTTTCCAAAAAGTGCAAGATCTCCTTCATATGACAAAAATTGAGGGATTTACAGTTTGTTGAAGTTGGCTAAATTTTGGGAAAATGCATGAAATCAACATTGCTCAAAAATGTATTTTTTCCAAATGGGGCCAAGTTTTCATGATTCAAACATCATTTCCATAATATTATGGGCCTCCCACGACCAAGACAAGGCCCATACCATTTTTATCCATTTTTGGCATAATTTTATCTTATTTTAAGATTAAATTAAAAGGAAAAATGAATGGATAATGGTTAGCTTACAATCTAAGCATGACTCACCCAAGGAATCTCTGATTTTCTGCAGAGAATTGAAGAGCAAGGCAAGAGCATTGAAGAGAAGAAGACTTGGTCAACAATTCAAAGGTTTTTAATATAAAAAAATCAAGAATTCCACAAAGGCAACTAAAGGCTTCTTAGCTTCAATTCTAAGCACTTCAATGCCTATATATAGGCTACAATACTTCAGCAATGGAGGGAGAACGAATTCAGAATCAAACTCTTGCTTGTAATACATTTGTAACCTCTTAAAATATTCAAAGAATTTTGAAATTCGAATTCTAAGTTTAAGTTAGTTTCAATACAAAATAAACACTCAAACACGTTCCTTGAACTTCACTGAACCTATCCAGATCATTTGCAAGCTTTGAAACTCATTGAATCAAACACTACAGGTCACGATTTGTCCAAACTAAAACTGACTTGTATCTCATAACACAAGCATATCTAGCACGATGTAGACATATATTTGAACTTGGTGTGGTGTGTAGATCATTTCTGGAGCTTTAATTGAGTTTCAGACGCTTACACACGAAGTTACCATTCTAGGGTTCATAATCTCAAAATTAGGGCTTTCTGAAATAGGCAAAATTAGAGGATCTAAGTGGTACCATTGAGTTCGTATGGATCGGACGAGTTGAATGGATAGGTCGCGCCAAATTTTTTTTTACGTTTGACCCTATTCGCTATTTTGCAGGTTTAAGCATCATGTATTATAGCGCTTTTTTACAAAAAGCGCTTTCTTAAAGGTCTTTTTTCTGTTTCTTTTATAAACCTTTCCTTAATTGGATAAAATAAAAGGTCGGTGGCGACTCTGTGAATTTTCAAAAAATGCGAAAGCATAAGCGATAAAAAAGAGTCAGTTCACGTATCTCTCCCGCTCAGAGGTATGGCCCGAAAAAACGGAGGTCCACAAAGGCAATATAGGGCAAACCTTAGGAGTAATTCAAGTAAATTTAACTGTGGGTTCCGTCACCAGGCCAACGATGTTCATGGTGATACCAGCAAAGGCTAATTACAATCTTTTGCTTGGAAGAGAGTGGATCCATGGAGTGGCGGCTGTACCTTCGACGATGCATCAAAGACTAACCATTTGGAGAGAAGATGGCATAGTAGAGAACATCGAAGGAGATCAAAGTTACTACATGGCTGAAGTCAATCAGGTCAATAAAACTAGTTTCGACAGGAATTTGGCGAACATAGGACCTTGCCATGCTGCTGAAGATATATACACTCCAAACAGAAATGCTTTATACTATTTGTCTTTACATCCTAATGGATTCCAATGGAATAGAGAGATAATGGACGGTCCAGAAGATACCTCACCGTTGGAGCATTCACCAACAATACGGCCAACAGGCTGGGATGACGACGTTGGTCATGTCTGAAGCATCTTTTTTCGAAAGGATTTCGGCTTACATAGCCGAGAACAAAAGAAACACGGCTCTCGAAGCCGAGTTATCACACATGACGGTCAGTACGGTTCAAAGTGAAGCAGAGACGAGGGATTTTGGAATACATCCTACCCCCCAGTTCCTCGAAGATCCAGTTCAAGACAAAGAAATCTCAGGAGAGGAGATGAGTCAAAGGCTGGATGCAATCTACGACGAAGAGCCTTTGGGATTCGAGAAAGACCCAATGGGGGCAAATATCAAAATGTTAGTCCAAGACCCACTCGAAGAAGTAAATCTCGGAGAGGGAGATCAGAGGAGGGTAACATACATCAGTGCAAAACTAGAGCCAACTTTGAAGGCAAAAGTCATCACGTTGTTAAAGGAGAACAAAGATTGCTTCGCATGGGATTACGACGAGATGCCTGGTTTAGGGCGAGATTTGGTCGAATTAAAGTTGCCCATAAAGGAAGGAAAAAAGCCCATCAAGCAAACTCCTAGAAGGTTCGCACCAGAAATTCATTCGAAGATCAAAGCAGAGGTCAAAAGACTTCTACGATGCAAGTTCATCAGAACTACGAGGTATGTCGAATGGATTTCTAATATTGTGCCGGTTATTAAAAAGAACGGTTCATTAAGAGTATGCATAGATTTTCGTGATCTTAATGCAGCAACACCTAAGGATGAATATCCCATGCCTGTGGCAGAAATTTTAGTAGATTCAGCCGCAGGCTTCGAATATCTAAGTATGTTGGATAGATATTCTGGGTATAACCAAATCTTCATTGCAGAAGAAGATGTGTCTAAAACAGCTTTTCGTTGCCCAGGGGCCATAGGCACCTACGAATGGGTTGTAATGCCTTTTGGTCTAAAAAATGCTGGGGCAACTTATCAAAGAGCAATGAATTCTATATTCCATGATTTTATAGAAACTTTCATGCAAGTCTACATAGATGACATTATGGTGAAATCTGTTTCAGATAACAGTCATCTGGACCATCTGAGCCAATCATTCAAGAGAATGAGAAAACATGGCTTAAAGATGAACCCCCTTAAATGTGCTTTCTTTGTGCAGGCTGGAGATTTCCTGGGCTTCGTTGTCCACAAAAAGGGAATAGAAATTAATCAAAATAAAACAAAGGCTATTATGGAAACAAAGCCACCATCCACGAAGAAAGAATTACAGTCTTTACTGGGAAAGATAAACTTCTTGAGAAGATTCATCTCTAACTTAAGTGGACGAACGCAAGCTTTTTCTCCTTTACTTCGACTAAAGCAAGGAAAGTTCGAATGGCGTGCCGAACATCAAGAAGCTTTCAAAAAGATAAAGCAATACTTGATGCATCCACCAATTTTATCTCCCCCAAGTGGGAAGAAACACATGCGCCTGTATATTTCAGCGTCAGATAATACAATAGGTAGCATGTTAGCTCAAGAAGATGATAATGGCATCGAAAGAGCCATTTATTACTTAAGTAGAGTACTCAATGATGCAGAGACTAGGTATAATGCAATAGAAAAACTCTGCCTTTGTCTATATTTCTCTTGTATCAAACTAAAGTGTTATATAAAGTCAGTTGATGTTTATGTTTCGTCTCATTGTGATGTGATTAAACACATGTTATCAAAGCCTATATTGCATAGTCGAATTGGCAAATGGGCGTTGGCCCTTACTGAGTACTCTTTGATATTTCAACCCCTTAGAGCAATGAAAGGTCAGATCGTATCAGATTTCATTGTTGACCATGCAGTGGTTGAAAACCCTCAACAATACGTAGAATTGAAGCCTTGGAAGCTATACTTCGATAACCCACAAAGAAGGAACTGGCGTTGGAGTACTAATAATTTCTCCTGATGGAATTCCAACAAAGCTCAAGTACAAAATTGAAGGTCCCTTATGCTCCAACAACGAAGCTGAATACGAAGCACTGATTGCTAGACTTGAAGCTTTGTTAGAATTGGGGGCAACTAGAGTCGAAATTAAAGGAGACTCTAAACTAGTGATTAAGCAGTTGATGAAAGAATACAAGTGTATCAAAGAAAATTTGATCATGTATTTTGTCATAGCAAAAAGGCTGCTCAAAAAATTCGAGTACGTGGATTTAAATCACGTTTCGAGGGTGAAAAATCAAGAAGCGAATGATTTGGCGCAGTTAGCTTCAGGATACAGGGTATCAAAAGAAAAACTAGAAGAGCTGATCGAAGTAAGAGGCAAGGCAATGGCTATCAGGCTCTCCCCAAGTGACTTGGAGAACTCACAATTAGGTTTTGCCAACAAACAAGAGTTTGAAGTTTTGAATATAGACTCTTTAGCAGACACAGATTGGAGAAGTCCAATTGTGAACTATTTAAAAGATCCTTCGATAGACACAAATAGAAAGGTAAAATATCGAGCTTTATCATAATTTTTAATGGGAAATGAATTGTTTAAGAAAACTCCTGAAGGAGTTTTATTAAAGTGTCTGGGCGAAGCAGAAGCATATTTGGCTCTCTCAAATGTACATAGCGGAGCATGTGGTGCGCACCAAGCGGGGCACAAAATGAAATGGCTTTTGTTTCGATACGGAATGTATTGGCCTTCTATGTTGAAAGATTGCTTAGAATTTGCAAAGGGATGTCAGGAATGTCAAGAACATGCAGGTATTCAGCATGCTCATGCGAACGAGTTAAGTTCAATAATAAAACCATGGCCTTTTAGAGGTTGGGCATTAGATTTAATTGGAGAAATTCACCCCAAGTCTTCTAGAGGTCAAAGATATATTTTGGTAGGAATAGACTACTTCACAAAATGGGTCGAAGCGATACCACTTGCGAATGTGGATCAGGAGGATGTGATTGAACTTATTCAAAAACACATCATATACAGGTTCGGAATCCCATAAAGTATAACCACAGACCAAGGTTCAGTGTTCCCTGGGCGAAAGATGCAAGATTTCGCCAAAGATATGGGGTTCAAGTTGTTTACCTCTACACCTTACTATGCTCAGGCAAATGGACAAGTCGAAGCAGCGAATAAGATAATAATTGGTCTTATAAAGAAACATGTAGGGAAAAAACCCAAGAATTGGCACAAAACTTTGGACCAAGCACTTTGGGCTTGTCGAACATCTCCAAAAGAAGCTACAAACATTACGCCTTTCCAACTGACGTTTGGACATGATGCAGTACTCCCAATTGAGATATATTTGCAGTCAGTTTGGATACAAAGACAAGAAGAAATTCCTCCAAACACTTACTGGGAATTGATGATGAATGAATTAGTAGATTTGGACGAAGACAGACTTCGAGCATTAGAGATGATAAAAAGACTAAAAGAAAGAGTGTCCAGAGCATACAATAAAAAGGTGAAAGGTAAAATGTTTATCAGTAATGACTTAGTCTGGAAAGCTATTTTACCTATAGATCGGAAGAATCAGGCGTTAGGTAAATGGTCCCCACATTGGGAAGGCCCTTTTCGAATCTTGAAAGTGTTCTCAAATAACGCTTATGAGATAGAAGAATTGGCAGAAGATCGTAGAATTTTAAGGGTAAATGGAAAGTATCTGAAAAGATACAAACCAAGCATGCATGAAGTAAAGATTCTTGCAAAAACGTAGATATTCGAAGTATATTACGTTGGCCAAAATGGTTGAGCTAACACCAAAATGGCTGTATGTTCAAACAAACATGCATGGTAAATACAGTAAGAAGACAAAGAAACGTCAAAATATTTTTCATTGATATCAAAGGAGTACATTCGTTACGGAGAAGGTGGTTCCCAAGAATATTGAGGATTACAAAATTCAAAACATGAAGCCTAAAACAACCCACCTCCTAGTTGATCCTTTGATCTAAACCCTCTAGGGACAGCAGGGGCAAGCTTTCCGCCTCGAACATGTCCAAGGATCCAGATCTACGCATCCTTCTCACTATCCCCTTTTTAAGGAACATGTAGGACAAGAGTCTTCCATATGGAAGACATGTTACTACACCTTGCCGAGCAGCAGCCATAGAAACTGCTTCAACAAGTCCTTTGAAGATCATCAGAGAAAAGTTAATTTTCTTCCCACGGAGGGCACAGAGTATAAACTCCAAATCCTCCACCATGATGCTATTTTGATCATGGTTTCGTGGACGAAAGTTGCCCACGAGGAGTTGGTGCCAAACCCTAATGACCTTGGCGTTGAAAGGATCATTGTCCATAAGAGTCCTCAACATAAGATGGGTGGTCATGTTGAAGGTATTGTCATCAAAAGTCTCTCCAGAGTTATTGCATCTCAGCATGTTGGAGATGGTGGAGGGAGTGATAGTAATATGGGCCCTTCGAACCTCAGAGACGATAGTGGTTCTGCCTTCCGGATCTATGCGCAGAGACGCAAACATCCAAAAGTCTGCTAACATATTGGGATAAACAGATCCCTCCAGGATTTCATGGTAAAAATCAAGCTCTTGGTTAGCAAAGAGGGCGCTGATGCTTATAAAGTTTTCATCAAGTTCTTCTTCAGAGAGTTTGAATTCTTTCTTGATGCAAGCCCTGATGTTAGCGTAAGTTAGGGGTAGTGCCATTTGGAGAAGAAAGGTTGGAAAAGGTTTTATCTGACTCTGTATTTGAGAGAATGCAAGAAGAAACGAAATTTTGGGCAAGAGTTTGAAGAAAGTGTGAAGGAAGAAGTGGAATGCCAACCCTTTATATAGAATAAGTTGGCAGTAAAGGAACGGTTCATTTTTAATGTTTGATTGGACTGCGTGTGGTATTCCAAAGAGAAGTTATGGCTTCCGCCGTTTCCCGCTCTTGGAAGTTGAAGTGTAATCATGATGAGAACTGATGCACGCACGTCTCCAATAGACGTTTTGAAAAAGGTGACGTCATCTTTCAATGATGGTTATGGCTAAGGGTAGTAGAAACGTCAAGTCTAGGTTCAAAGGGCTGCGAAGGGTAATCATGTCACGTGGTTACATTTATTAAAATTACTGTGACAGTGAAAAAGTATATTTTTGCAAGTTTTAGAGAATTGCTAGGGCATTACTCATGACAACTGCAAAATAAAATATGTGGGGAGATTGAAAGATAAAGTTGCATATATATATATATATATATATATATATATATATATATATATATTCTTGGAGAAATTTGATTACAAAACAAAATAAGTACGCAGCACAAAAGGGAGTACAAGGTTCGAAGCAACTAATTAAAATCCCTGGGAAGATTATCTTTTATCTTCGAGTATTGGGTCTCCCATAAGGACATATGACATTCGATCAATGCCTGTTATCTTTTCAGTTCTTCGATCTCTGGCACTAGCTTCTGTGCCGTCTCGAAGTGTCGAATCCCCGACTGCGCCATTTCAGTTAATTCATCTTGATTGGCTTTTTGGATTTCTACCTGACGAGACTGGGCATCCTTTATCTTCCCTTTGAGTTTCTCAATTTCTTTTTTCCAGGCTTTGATATTTGTCTCACACTCTTCATATTCTCGTTGGTTCTTCGAACGCTCGAGCTTAAGGGTGTCAACCTTCTTCGTTGCATCGTTAGCAGCTTCCCATGAAGAACTGTGAGAAGTCATTTTTGCTGTGAGTTGTCCGTCAACATCCCGTTTTCGAAGGAGATTAGATTGGAGTTTTTCAATCAGAGAACTCTAAAACAATTACTTCTGAAACTTCCACTGGAACAAGAAGTAAGTCCACTTTCTTCAGAAGGTTGTTTAGACCATAATATTTGGTGGAATCCTTGCTGAGAGCTTCGACGAGGTTGGTTTCAAAGAACCTCTCTCTTATCTGATGGAGTTTAGGAATATCATCCTTGTCACCAGCACCTGCCAAGACAATCGAAGGAGTTCCAAGGGACGAAGCACTATTGATACTCATCATGGTCTTGAGGAAGCTCACAGGATCAGTTTTCTTGAGTTGCTCTAGTTCTGAGGGAGTAGGCATCGCAGGGGCTTGCTTCGAGGTAGTCACAGGAGTGACTGTAGTCCCAAGGTTCGAAGTTTCATTAGAGCCAGGTGTAGTCAGATATAGTGTCTTCGCTGCCAGTTGGTTGTCCAGTTGTGTTACCACTATTCGAACATTGCGGATTTTCCTCCATAGTTTCATCTAGATGAATGGGTGGAGACTCATCATTTGAATGGCTTTCTTCAGCAGACGCAGTCAGAATGATGGTTGCAAGAGGATGAGTGTCTTCGAGAACGGGAGAAAGCACATGAGATTTGTGTTGAGAAACACCTGCGATGGACAGTTAGAGTCGATCAAAACGGAGGAAAGGGCATAAAAGTCCATCTGTCATTCGAAAGAGCGGACATTTACCTCGAAGGTTGTCAAGGTCAATGTGTAAACATGAGGCTTTGAGATCAGAATTACCGATACCAGCATCATCCTACATTTACAAGGTAAAATGTGAACTTAATCATTAGAATTAGAGTGTAAAGAAATGGTTAAATTGTGAAACCCAAAATACCTTGGTCGGAATGTTGTCTGGACTGGAGTTATGACTCTCCACAATGGGGATAATGCTAGCAGCCTTCAAGGGTGAGTCCTCAGAAGATACCTTGTCACTCGAAGAAGTGAACTTCGAAGTCCTAGATCCCTTTCCTTTGGCTGAAGGGGTGGCAGCTTTTTGTCTTTTCTTTATTATTTGTCTGGTGCGAGGAGGAGATTTATCTTCATCGTCCGAGTCGGCTGTTGGAGGAACTTTTCGCTTCGAAGGCGCTGGAGGTTTCGAGCTCTGAAGTACATATTAAAACCAAGTGAGTGACATTCATTAAATTCCACAAGCTAAAGTATAAGGTATCCATGTACCGTAGGCTTCTTGCCAGTGGTGACAGAGTCACTCCCACTCGCCCTGGTGTTCCTCGAAGTTCCAGAACCCTTTTGTATAGGGGCTTCCTTGATTTGCCTCTTTCGAGCAACAGCTGTGAACAAAATATAAATCAGTATTTCAATGAAAAAGGAAAAAATAGTCGAAGGATTGTCTAAACCCCAACCTTCAGGTATTGGAGTCAAAATGCGAACGTGCTTAAGATCTATATGAAGATGTCCTTTGAAAGTATCCAAGGTATGCTTAGTCGGGACCACTCGTTCAGCGCGTTTTTTAGATTCTTCCTGAAGAATTTTTATGAGATTCCCACACACAAACCAGTCTGGAAAAGGAGGGCTTAAGGCCACCCCGAAATCAGCACTAGGAAGTGGAGGAAATTTTGGAGGATGAAGTTCAAAAGCCACTTTATAACGTAGTTCAGGTCGAACAGACGTAGGCAATTTCAACTTATCCAGCTTAGCAGAAAACTTTTCACGTAAAGTAACTGCAGCCTCACGAACGGTCTGACTAAGGTCATCAGGCCTGTAGATAGTTTCAAAGAATTTTTGAAATGCTTGAATTTCTTTAATATGAGTCGAAGTACCTTTCTGGAAATTCTCCTGCACATCAACAAAAGCTTCAGTTAGTTCCCGAGTAAGGCTTTCAGCATCGAAGATTTGCGCAGAATAATATTCTGTCCACCGTTGATGAAAATCTATGGTAGAATAAAAAGCAGGCTCGAAAGAAACGGGAGACAAAGTGGTGATGCCAACATATCGGGAGATTTTTGATTCATAGTCATCTTTTGCCAGATGCGAAGTGTGAAGACACATGTGATTCCTTTTGTCATACAAACACTTTGGTTTGAGTTGAACCAGCCCAAATTATCTTGAAACCAGATTGGGTTGATAGCAAAGGAGACAGCAATGACTTTTTGAAGATCGAAGTTGGTGATATAACAGCTTTGGGGTGAGGAAAGCTTCCCAGATGGCCATAGCTTCAGCTTGTTGATCAGGAGAAGTTGCTGGAAACTCTCGAGTAAACCATTCGGGACCCACCTTACGTTGTACGAATGGAGCCATCGAAGGAGTGAAGTGATGACGTTCAGCAAACATCATTATGAATGCCAGGAAGGTTTCACGAAGCTTGCCACTTTCTTCCTTGGGAGTTAGGTAAGCCAATCTGGTTCCTTCCACTGTTCGATCCTTTATGTCTGCACTTTCTTCATCCACGACATTTTATATGGGAGGTGAGCCTCGAAAGTGGCATTAAGCCATAGTTGCAACAGCCAGAAAGGACCAGCGAAAAGAAGAGATCCTGTTTTGTAGTTCTTAACAAGGTCTGTTGCTTCACCAAGATTCTCATAAAGAAATCCTAGAATTAACTGGCCTAGGTTTAACTTTATCCCAGCATTTAGCTGGTTAGCCATGCAAAGATATCTTTTTGCTACTTGTATGGACCTAGAGCAAAAGACGTATCTCGAGAGCCAAAGTGCTAGAAATGCTATGTGTTCTTCGTCAGAAACATCTGGGTCCGTTTCGTTGTGGTATTGTTGAATGAAGGCAGTATAGGTGACTGTTGCTTCATTAAAATTGATGGTGTCAGTATCCATGAAATTAGGGTCGAAGGTTTCCCCAGTTGGTCGAAGCCCTGTAATGGCAGCTACATCGAAGAGGGTAAGGGTAACCATCCCGCATGGAAGGTGAAAAGTATTGTGAGAAGCATCCCAGAAGTAAACTGACGCTACTAACATGGTTTGGTTATATTCTAAACCTGTTTTGGATAATTGGATTAAATCATAAATCCCTAGTTGTTTCCAGAAAGGCGCTTTTTGCTTTTCTACCTTTGTTAGCCAAGCATAATACAGTTCAGGATCCTTTGCTAAAGGGATTGACCTAAAGACTTTCACAAAATTGGTTACATAGTTTAACCTAATTTTCTCTAAGGCCAAAGGAGTTTCAGTTGAGGTCTCTTTTGGGCTATCAGGGTTAGCTGAGACTGGGTGACCTTCATCGTCTATCTTATTCTTTCTAACTAAGGGCCTAGTTTTATAATAAGCAGGAAAGAATTTATTCAAAGAGGAGTTATTTTCTCCTGGTAAAGGACCCATGAAGGCATGAGTTTTTCCAGAAAGTTCAAAGGGAATGATTACCTGAGAAGCATAGATGGCACGCGCCTCTGCAGTATTTGGGCTTGGTATATGTTCTTGATTTCCTGTCTGCATAGGGTTTTGAAGTTTTAGAACGGGTTGAAGAACATTTGAAGAAGACGCCGTGGATAAGTTTGATTTGGGAAATGGGTTTGAATGTAACCGAAGATGTTCTTTTCTGTGGAGAGAATGAGGAAATAGAAGTGGAAGTTATGCAAGGATAGAAGTTCAAGTATTTAAAGGTTTAACGGAAACCCTTTCAAATCTTTTGGGTAAAAGCCAAGAGACACGCGGCAGGCGTTGATTTAATCCAACGGCGGTCGAATAATTATTAGCTTTACTCCTAGTATATAGGAGTAATGATCATGAAGTAAGACCAGAACGTGGGAATGTAAGTTATGAGAAGACATCTTTGAAAATGACAAGACGTTTTGGAAACGGAGTCATAAATGATTATGACGTCAGTCAATAGTCTTGGAACTCTAAGAAGTAAGTAAAACGAAATCTCGTTATAACAAGAAACGCCTATTTCTCTTGTTTTCAAAACAGGCATTTATTGGGGGCAATTTGTTAGCTGAAGATTTCGTTTGGGAAGAATATCCTTCGAAGGTTTGAAATTCGAAGGAAGATGGTTACTGATGACCATCTTTGAGATAAAAAATGGCTACTGATGGCCATGTTCGAGAATGATGGTTTAAGTTGGAACGAAGACAGTTAGCACTGAAGCTAAATTCGAAAAGAATCATCTTTGGGGACTTAAACGTTTTTACGAAATATGTAAAGTAATGAAGCTTAGCGTATTTTCGTGGCATTCTCGATTCTAATTACGTTGCCACGCGTCGAAAGAGGATTCAGGCGGGAGGATTTGAATTTCGAAGTAGTTTATATAACTGCACAAAGACAGATGGCATCCCAAAGATTCTCGTGAGTAACGTGGCATCAGATTAGTGTAGGACCGTTAGGGTCAAATTTAGTATAAATAAGGGTCTTAGTATTAGGATTCCGTGTGTTCATTTTGTACAAATCACTCACATACTGCTCAAGTATCAAGTGTTAAGAGAACGAGTTTCGCTGAGAAATGTACGTATGACACCAACACCATTTTAAATACATTTGTATCTTTCTTTATTCAAGTATCTTTTGATATTACTGCATTTCGTTTACTTTTTGTTATTTACGTTCCTGCACTCTTTACTTTCATTCTATTTAGTTTCGAAGCATTTAAGTTTCTACACTTTAAGATTCTTGCACTTTACAGTTTTGTCTCATATTTTATCTTTATCTTACCCTTCGCTGATGTTATATTTACGTGTATAACAAGGTGATTGCTAATCTTTATTTCTTTGATTAAGTATTTCTTATTTCGAGACAAGCCAACCATAGACATAATTCAAACTATCATGAATAACAACCTTTTTGACTATGTCCTAGGATCAATCTAGTCGATCCTGCGAGTAACCAAATCATATTCATTATAGTTTGGAAGGCTAGCGGTTGTTTACCGGAAATCACCGTAAACAGTATGGTACGCGTATGAGGGGGGTGGTACGCGTATGGTACGCTCCCCGTTATGCACCAAAATACGCCTTCTGTTGATACGCGTATGGTATGCGTATGATGAAGAGCCGGTACGCGTATGGCCTTGTGGTACGCGTATGCTGTGTTTTGAGAAGAAAATCAGCTCCTGCTCATACGCGTATGGTACGCGTATGATGTGTGTTTGTGTGGAAATCTGACTCTGTTGATACGCGTATGGTACGCGTATAGCCAGCGTGAAATGCAGAATTTTGCTGTTTGTAATTTTTGAAAGTTTGATGATGCGTAACTTTTAAAATATTGGCCTGTTTTGAGTGTCGTTTTGATCATGATGAACTGGATGAGATAATCTGTATTATTGATTGATGTTATGATTTAATTAAATGATGTTAATATATATAAACATGCTTTGATGATGATGATAATGATGATGATGACGTGAGTATGAGATGATGTTACTCATAGATTGATGATGGTATAAGTATGTTTTATGTATGTTTGCATTCATTCATAATCATTTGTTGAGCGTTGTATCCATGATGATGTGTTGGATCAGTGAAGGGTATAATTCTCATTGTGTGGAATTGTGTTGGCAGGGCCATATCTTGATGATGTTAGATCGGTCGGTGGGTTATTCCCATTGATGATGTTGGTACCACATGCATAGTGTCAGTTCATACATATGCATGACTTTTTATGACCTGGATAAATGTATTTTATGTTATGGTTTGATGGTGTTGTGATTGTGTGATGATGAAACGTCTGGATATGAAACGATTGGATGAATAATATAACTATGATATATTGTTGTTTGTAATGCAATAATATTTGTTAATTGTTATGAGACTCACCCTTACATGTTATCATTTTCAGATAGAGGATATCGGCTTTTCGACTTGGTGAGGATTAGCTCATGAGTCAGTGCGTTAGTTTAGCGTCAGGTGTCATGCTCTGATATTGTAACACTGGGGACATGATGTTTTGAGTTTATGTTTTATAACTCTAGTTGTTTATTTGATATTTTGAAGGATAAAGTTTTAAAGATGTTGAATCCATTCGTGTGATTTAATTTCCGCTGTGTTAACATGAAATGTTATAGTTTTATGAGGGAGTTTCCTCAGTGAATGCATGACATAGACATATGATGTTTATTTAATTATTGAAATTGTGATGCCCTTGTTTTCATGTACTCTGAATAATTTATTTAATTTTCGCGGGGTTTAGAAAGGTGTTACACATCGACCTACACAAGGTAGTGAAGTCAGGAAGTGAACTGCACATCATGCGCCGACCTCTGACATGACATGCGTCAACCTATAACATGTTATGCGTCGACCGAAAACTTTTGTGCGTCATCCTATCCCTAGAAGAAATGTTTTTCATGAAATTTTCATTTTCTTTCTCAATGAAGGTCGACCTATAAGAGCTATGCATCGATCTATGATATGCATATTCACCCAAAATCATGTTTTTGACTTGTGAAACTGATCCACATGCATATGAACAAGTTTAGAATGATTATGGAAACATTTTCATGCGATAGTGCATCTTAGGCTAAGAGGACACCGTCCATTACATTCTACTTCTAAAGACCTAGTTTTGACATCACTCAAAATAAACTTCTCGAGGTATGCACCCACACGATTATCTTATTCACAACCATCTCAACACAAAATTATTCTAATCGGCGTATGATATGCAACCAATGCTCTTTTTCGTTAATCAGTTCAACTAATTCCCCGAAGGGTCGAGTGTTTTGCATAAAATTGACAATAGGGAAAATAAAATGAAAGCACAAATTGCTTTAGTCTAGACGGTGTAATAACAAAGTACGATATTAAGATATTGTAAAAGGTATCAAACCCACAAGTGCAATGTATTATCAACTACCTAACTAAGAATAAAACATACCATCAAACACCCAAAATTACCCTTAATGAAAAAAATAATTACCCTTACAAAAGCCCTTTATTGTAATTTGCTTAATCAAAGTTTTATTCTCACCAATCACATATCTCCATTCCTCCAAATGGAACTCTCTTTTCATATTCCTTTTCATTATTTCTTAATATACCTATTAACCATTGGGTTTTTTCCTCCAACCTTTCAAAACCCAAAAACCTTTTCAAAAAACTTTTCCATTTCTCACACTTCTCTTTCTCTCCCCTTGTCATATGCACGCTCTCTCTCTCACCCGCTTCCTTTCTTCCTTTAACATTCAAACCCTAAATTTATGGTCACCCCTCCCTCATCTTCTCTTTTTCCCTTCTCCAATTCAAACCCTAAATCTCCTATTCTCCCCGTCTCTGTTTAAAGATATGTTGGAGGTTTGTGGGTTTATCATTAATCGAGTTTTATAGTGTTTATCAGTAATAGATTTTGTTTTCTTTCTCCTCCTTTTTGTATTCATAACAAATTTACTCATAACATATTTGTTGTTGTGTTCTTTTTTTAGTGTTCTGGCGAAAAAAGTGGCGAAGGAGGGATGGTTTAACGATGGCTACATTTTTCCAAGATCTCAGGGACAACCCTTCTCGTCTCTTTTTTTAGTTGTCGTTTGTTAGTCTCCTTCTGTCATTGTGAACTACATATGATGTTTGATGTATAGGGGTTAATTAAACTTGGATTGAGGATAGAAGAGTAAGATAATAAGGATTCTAAATAGTTTGGTTTGTTAGTTTGTTGAAGAGGCTCAATTAAAAAATGGAGGGAAAGGGAAATGGTAGAAGGGGATTCTGATGATTTGGTTTGGGAAAGCATAGCAGTGGCTCAGTCGTAGAAGGAGAAGGTTTTGTTATAGCATGGATTCTTTGATGTAGTCACTCATATCTTGAAAATATTGTCTAGTCTAAATAATTTAATATTTACTACTCATAGCAGCCCCCTGATAAATTACCTTCCATAATAAAGGGAGTTGTTTTCCATGACTAAACAATGATGCCAAGAGCGTGTTACAAGTTCGTCATGAATATTTGTGATTTTGGTCTCATTATAAATTCAGTTTGTTTCTTAGTTAAATTTACAGATACCAAATTCTCATGAAACCACTGATTCTCTAGTTGATGCGATTCCAAACATGAAAGACGAATTAATTGAATGATCACAAGTGAGTCATATGCATATCTACTCTCTTTTGATATCAATTGTCAACAGCTAATATGAGTGCAATATGGTCACTGTATTTTACATATTCTAATTGGATCCATTTTGTGTCAGGATTTTGTGGTCACTGTATTTTACAAAGAATAGGTATCTTTTTGCTTCTACATATGATTGAACCAGAGCTTGCATTTGCTTATCTAAATGATGGCATGTCTTGTGCAAATGCCTATCTCCAATTTGTTGTATTTGCACCGAGGTGCCTATCACTCTACATCACAATTTTCACTCATAAGGACTTGCAATTATGTATTGTTGGTTCCTCATTGTACAATCATTATGAAAATGTATTTATAAACTCATTTGTACATGCTATTATTCTATTTGCATGTCCAGCATCTGATTGCAGAACTCAATGAAATTCTTGCTAATAATATCGTAGATGAGGCTGTTTTGTGGAAGAAGAAACTCACTTATCAGTCATTGGAATTTTTGACTTTTTACCTCAAGCAATCGAAGAACAATTGTTGCTTGAAAGAGATCCATATGGAAATGTCCAGGTACCTAAAATTGCATAGCACTATATTTTGTGCTTATTTGTCTTCTTTATGCAATCTGAATCAATATCATTGTTAACGTTGGTATGTTCACATTTAGGTTCCCCAAAATTGAAACAAAGAAAATGGTTATCGAAATGGCTGAAACTGAGTTTGGAAAGAGAAAGCAAGAAACAGGGTCGGCCCAAGGGTCAAGCCACCAAGGCTAGAGCTTTAGGCCTCAAAAGTTTGAGATTAAAAAAAGCCTCAAATTTTATTTATTTATTTATAAAATAATATAATGACACATTAGTCACATATATAAGTGTAGTTATGTTGGTCAAATATAGGCCTCTTTTCCTTTTGATCTTGAGTTCAACTCTTATCAACCATTGAAAATTACATTTTAAAGGCCTCATTTAAAAATAAAAAAATTAGGCCTCTAAACGGGTTGGGCCGGCCCTGGCAAGAAGGAAAGTATAAAGGAGAATTCAAAGGCCAGACTCACTTTTTTGGATAGTTTATCTAATTTAATAATATTATTCCATGTTGTAAACTGTATTAAACATTTATATGATTCAAACAGAGGTTATAAATACACAACTTTTTATAACACCATTAACTTGTATTAAATTTTCTTCTGCTCCCATACATGGTATGTATGTTCTTTGCCAATTTGACATTATTTGTTAGAGCTTGCAGTTACCCAGATTTATTTAAAAAATGCAGTAATGAAGGTAGATGTGGGTTGCCAACAAATTTTGATGCTAATTATTGCTATGCTCTTGGTTATGGTGCTGGAGCCCTCCTTCATAGTGGCAAGACTGGACTAATATCATTGATTTGTGCTCTTATTTACCCCTTTATCTTTTCTTTATCAACTTAAAATTTTCTTCTATATAATTATAATTAATTGCAATTTCATATTGTTATTTTCATGTATAATGAACTCATAATTCGATTGATTTTGCTATGATACTTTGATTAGGTTGGAAATTTTTGTGCTCCAGTAGAAGAGAGGACAGTTGGTGGAACTGCACTCACTTCCATCATGGATGTAGAGAGGAGACATGGTACACATTTTGATCTACATGAAATTTGTTTTGCCTCACTACTTTTTCACTAAATTAGAATCCATGCAATAGTATTTTGTTACAAAATTACAATGTTGTTGCAACTTAGATCCGTTGTTATATAACTCGGATTGTTATGAAAAAATTGTAGAAAGTTTTAGCGGGTCGCAATATAATTTTGTATGAATGCATTTTTCATTTTTTTGTTGTATATGAATATGTAATTTTCTTTGTAAGTAAATTTAAGCCTGTTATTGAGAAGGCAATGGTGGAGCTTGAAGGTGTTTATATATATATATATATATATATATATATATATATATATATATATATATATATATATATATATATATATATATATATATATATATATATATATATATATATATATATATATATTAAACGGTGAATTCTTATCTACCCAACTCAAAAAGTTGGGTAAGGTTACCTCCTTTGTAAAAAGCTTTGGAAACAACAAATATTTATAGTATTTTAATAAATAATTAAATGTAATGAATAGATGGAATCATGTGATTGGTTGGAGGTACACTGCCCAACTTTTTGTGATGGGTAGTGAAGTTGTCCCCATATTAAACCCTTAATGTTTCAGGCTTAACGCCTCACTGAAGCAGTGACTTATAACTTTCTCCCATACTGACTGATTATATTCCATGTTGGATTATTCAGGGGAACCTTTCAATCTATTTCATGTTGTAATGCTGACATTTAATTAATAAGTATTGCATTTCAAAAGTTTTGCTATAACATAGTAATCGAACTAAATGCATTGATTTGGTTTTCATTTATGTGTAGGTGATATGAAACATGAGTGTGAAAAAGTTATAGCAGCATCTTTTAGAGCATTTCCCCAAGGATTTTGTATGTACTCCCTATGCAGTAGGATGAAAGTTGGGCACACAACTCGGTGACAGACTGTAGTTAGTGTAATTTTTGTACTTTGTTGTACTTGCTTTTCTATTTTATAAGAAGATACCATTTTTAAACTACACAATAGGAACTGTACACGCTAGGTAGGTATTAGGTAAAAGACATCACATTATCCTGAAAATAAACTGTTTAACTGGTTGACAAAAGAACTTGTATTTTTCTGCTCCAACTTTTTTATGGTCATACTCATTAAATCATAGAAACTTTATCTGCTATAACTATTCTAGCAGCTGTCAAAATGGGCTAGTCCATATGGGCCGGCCGGCCCGTCCTGAAAAATCATAGGGCTTGTGCCTTTCAAATTGTAGTCCACTTTTTTAAGGGCTTTTTTAGCCCAACCCTAGAAAGTCCGCTGTCCATTGGGGCTAGCACATATGGGCCATGGGTAGCCCATGAGGCCCGCACAAGTATAAATTTCAAAAAATTATATTAGATTATATTAGTTCTTATATTGTGTCACTCCAAAATAAAACATTGATTTTTCTCACTTCACTAAATTTTGTTTCTATTATATTCAATCTTTTTATTTTAAATATTATACATTAATATAATCAATATTATTTCCTCGTATTCTATTAGTTTCTCTTATATTAAATATTTGAGTATTATTTTCTACAATTTAAACATGTAGTGTATTTAAAAACACATTATAGTATTTAGAAAAGATGATATAGTACTTAAAAATGTATTATGTTTAATATAATATAATTTTTTATTTAATTTATAATAAATATGATGGATTTTTTTAATTTTTTATTAAAAAAAACCCGTTTAGGGTCGGGTAGCCCGAAGCCCATCTAGGGCCGGGTTCGGGTAGTAATTTTGAGGCCTATATTACAATAGGACTTTTCTGGCCCAGCTCTAAAAAGCCCAGGCCCATTAGGGCCGGCCCTAAATGGGCCGGGTAGCCCATTTTGACAGCTCTAATTCTGGTTGTATAGCCTGCACTTCAATATTCTTTCATTTTCGCTTCTAGCTTCTAATGGGTATCAAAACAGCTCTGTCATTTTCAAATGTTTCTGTTTTGTAATTTTGTCGGTATGAATATGTGTATTTTTGTGTTTGAACTGTGTTTCATTTCTTCAATGCATTTCATACCCCCTTCATTTTTTGCACAATTTTATGCCTTAACATATTTGTTGTTAACAAATGAATAGAAAACCTGACAATAAAGTGGTTTCTATAAATATGCTTTAAGATGGTCTATGTCATAGTTTTTCAAATGTTTTATCTTCTAACATAAACTCTAATATGCATTTTGTATGCTATGATTTTCTAATTGTTAGGCTTTTCTCTTTCTTTTGTCGAATGGTTTAACATTTACACTGTCATGTTTTTGTAGTAACCTATTTTTTTAAAGCATGTGTAATACTTAAATACTTTTTTATTCTCTCAATCTCAACATGACAGTAGAAAAATTTCACATTTAAATCGTTTCACACATTTGCTCTTTCTTTGTAATGGTTTCTTTAATTAAATTTGTCTAATGCTATGTGTAATCATTTGTCTGATTTTCCTCTTTTCATACAAACCCTTTAATGATTATATCTCTGCATGTCAGTGAAATGACTTCATTGTTACATGGTTTCAGACATCTACCGTTTAATGTATTTTTGCTTGTCTAAATAGGTTTCGTATTGTTGGTGCACAAAGAATAAAGATGATGACAAAGAGAATAACGGCGCAAAGATTAATGAGAGAGAATAATATTATATATTCTACTTGCGTTGTTAATAAATGATAGCTACTACAAGGCTATTTATACAAAAGAAAATATTGCCACCTAAGCCCTAATAGACTAAACTTAGTGAACAAGTTTAAAGTACAAACAGTACAATACTACAAAGTACTAAAGTACCTTTTAACTAAATAGCTAAGCTAACGGGACCCAGAAGGTAGAACTTCTGGTCAACACTATCTTCTGAGTAACCATCAGAAGATCAGCCCACATCAGAACTTCTGATGCTCATCTTCCGAATATTGAATTACTCTTCAATACCATCCCTTAATTCATATTCTTCAATCAAAGCTGACAACGCCAATTCCATCCCTTAAGAGTAGAAATTGATCCGTCTTGATCGCCTTCGTCAGAACATCTGCCATCTTCTTCTGGGTTCTACAGTGCACAACTTCTAATGTTCCATTCTGGACTTGGCTTCTCAAGAAATGATACTTAGTCTCAATATGCTTGCTTCTTCCGTGTAACACCGGATTCTTGGCAAGATTGATTGCAGACTTGTTATCAATCATCAGCTTCAGAGGCTTCTTCACTTTAATCTTCAGATCTTCTAATAAGTTCAGAAGCCACACAGCTTGACATGCAGCTACAGCGCCTGCAATGTACTCAACTTCACAGGTTGATAGAGCAACAACAGCTTCCGTCAGACCTGGTATTACACAAATACCTCAGAGAACCCACCAGCTGCTTGAAGATCGTAGCATCAACATCTTCACCTTCAGAATCAGAGTCCAACTTCTGATTCGTTTCTGACGGTGTAACAGCAGCTTTGCAATTCTCCAGCTTGAATTTCTTCAGAAGTTCCAATTCATACTTCAGCTGATGCAGAATGATACCATCTTCTGAGTACAGAATCTCCATCCCTAGAAAATATGACATTTTTCCCAAGGTCTGTAATCTCAAACTCGTTCATCAGCACCTTCTTGAACTTCATCAAATCTTCTAGACAACTCCCTGTAAGCAATATGTCATCAACATAAAGACACAACAGAATCATATTGCTTCTAGAATGTTGTACATAGACTCCATATTCCATCTCACACTTCTGAAACCCATGCTTCTTGAAAAATGAATCAATTTTCAAATTCCAAGCTCTGGGTGCTTGCTTCAATCCATACAGAGCTTTGTGTAATTTGTACACCATCCCTTCCTTATTCTTTTTCACAAAGCCAGGGGGATGTGACACGTATACCTCCTCTTGTAATGGACCGTTCAGAAATGCAGACTTTACATCCAGATGCATTAAGGACCAACCTCTGTCTGTAGCTAACGCAATCACCAGTCTGATTGTTTCATGTCTAGCTACAGGAGCAAACACCTCAAAGTAATCTATCCTAGGTTTCTAGAGAAAACCTCTTGCCACTAGCCTCGCTTTGTGTTTACCAACTGATCCATCTGGCTTCAGCTTTACCTTGAAAACCCATATGACGCTGATGGCTTTCTTCTTCTTTGGAAGTTCTGTCAGCTTCCAAGTCTTGTTTCTTTCTATAGCCTCAAGTTCTTCTTTCATGGCATTCAGCCATACTTTCTTCTTGAGCGCTTCTTCAATACCCACTAGTTCAGAGTCTACTAACATGGCACACTGAATGACCTCTCCCTCTGAGTCAACTTCTGTGTCTTGCAACATGTCAAAATCTGCAAACCTTCTAGGTATAGTTCTGACTCATTGTGGCCTTTGAACTACTTCAGAGTCACCTACTCCAGAGTCACCACCTCTAGAGTCACCACCTTCATGATCATCTCCAGAAGCTTGTCCTCCAGACTCTACATCTTCAGAGTTTTCCCTTCCAGAATCATGACTACCACCAGACTCTGGATCATCATCAGAATCTAGATCAGAATCAGATTCACCATCTGACTCATCTTCAGAAGATTCTTCATCTTCTGACTCTAACTCTTCTTCAAAAGTTATCTCTACATCAGAAGTTGGTTGAGACTCTCTCCAATCCCAAACTTCTGATTCTTTCACAATGACATCTCTGCTGACTTCAACTTTGTTATTTTCTGGACAATAAAGCTTGTATGCACATGTACTGTGGTACCCCACCAATAACATCATTTTGCTTCTTTCATCCAGCTTCTTTCTTCTAGCTTCTGGAACGTGTTTGTAACACACAGAACCAAAAACCTTCAGATGACTAACACTTTGCTTCTCTTTAGTCCACTTCTCTAAAGGAACAATTTCCTTCAGCCTCGTCATATCAAGCAAAGTACGGTTTCTACGTTCAGCCAGACCATTGTGTTGCGGAGTATAAGGAGAAGTAACCTCATGCTCAATTCCATTATCATCACAGAACTTCTGGAATTCTGTGGAGTTATACTCACCTCCACCATCCGTTCTGAGAATCTTTATCTTCTGACCACTCTGCTTCTCAGCCTTCACCTTGAACTTCTGGAATTCTGTGAACACCTCAGTCTTAAACTTGATAAGTGTTACCCACGTCATTCTTGTGAACTCATCCACAAAAGACACAAAATACCTATTTCCTCCAAGTGAAGGTTTTGGAAATGGTCCACACACATCAGAGTGCACTACTCCCATAGCATGCTTTGCTCTTGGAGAAACTTCTAATACAAATGGCAATCTGGGTTGTTTGCCTTTCATGCATACCTCACATGACTTCTCAGGCTTCACAATATTTGGAATGCGATGTACAAGCTTCTTAGAACTTAGATTCCCCAGACTTCTATAGTTCAAGTGCCCTAACCTCTTGTGCCACAGCTTACTATCACCTTCTGAGCCTTCAACACTCAGACACTCTGTTTCAGCTGTTTCTACATTCACCTTAAATGTTCTGTTGCTTCCCTGTTCAGATTGCATAATCAACTTCTGATTGGAATCATACAACTTCAAGAGGTTATTCCTCATAACAACTGAGAAACCTTTCTCAATGAGCTGACCTACACTCATCAGATTGCTTTTGATTCCAGGAACATACCAAACATCTTTGATCAGAACATTCTTCCCATTCTTCACTCTGACTTTGACATTTCCCATTCCTTCTGCATAAAGGTACTTATCATCAGCACATCTGATCTTTGTCCTCCTTTCAGAGTCAAAGTCTATCAGCCATTGTTTGTTTCCAGTCAAGTGATTTGAACACCCAGTGTCCATATACCACCACTCTGACGAACATCTTCCGTCAGACTCTGAAGCCATCAATAGCACAGGTTCATCATCTGAACCTCCTCTGGCTATATTTTCTTCTTCTGATCTCCTTCCTTTGCTTGCCAAACAGTCTCTAGCAAAATGGCCAAACTATTAGCAACAGTAACATTGAACTTTCTTCTTATCCTTTCCCTTCTGATATCTCTTCTCATCAGAAGTTGAGGCTTCCTTCTGGAATCTATCACCACGTCTATGCTTCTGGTCCTTCTTGACAAAAGAAGCCTTCAGAGCTTGCTCAACTTCTCTCTCAGAAGTTCTCTCAGTCAGACGCAACTCTTGTGCTTCTAAACTGCTTTGCAACTCTTCTATTCTCATGGTTTCCAGATCTTTAGAATGTTCAATAGATACAACAATATAATCAAATTGAGGAGTAAGTGACCTCAATATCTTCTCTATGATTACTTGTTCAGAAAGAGTTTCTCCACAAGCCTTCATCTCATTAGTGATCAAAATCACTCTAGAAATATACTCAGAGACTTTCTCATTGTTCTTCATGTTGAAATTCTTATATTGCTTTCTCAGGGATTGAAGCTTCACCTTCTTCACTGATACGTCACCACCGTTACACCTGACCAGTATATCCCACGCCTCCTTTGACGTCATAGAATCAGCAATCTTCTCAAACACATTCACATCCACACACTAATGGATGAAGAACAACGCCTTTCGATCTCTCTTCTTCGTCTCTCTCTACGCTTCTCTTTGTTCTTCCGTTGCATCCGCTGCAACCGGAACATATCCTCCAGTGACAAGATCTAGAACATGAAGGATAGAAAAACACTTAGAAATGGGGGGTTTGAATAAGTGTGACTTTAAAAAATCTTAAGATAAAAACAATTGCACAATGATTTTTATCCTGGTTCGTTGTTAATGAAACTACTCCAGTCCACCCCCTTAGAGTGATTTACCTCACCTGAGGATTTAATCCACTAATCAACCTTGATTACAATGGTTTTCCACTTAGATACCCTCTAAGTCTTCTAGAGTATTCTGATCACAACTTGATCACTCTAGGAAATACACTACTTAGAAACTTCTAAGTCTTCTAGAGTCTACTGATCACAACTTGATCACTCTAGGAACCTTTTACAAATCAATGTAAAATAAATGTTTACAAGAGTATTGAAATGCTTCTTAATAAGCTATAATCACAACTGTGATATTTCTCTTAAGTTCTAAGCTTAAATCTCACTAAGTTATTACAAGAGTAGTGAGGTTGAAGATGAAGTTTGAGAGCTTTTGAATTTGACAGCGTTTCTGTATTTTTCGCAAGAGTTGTGTGTTTTGCTTCTCATCAGAACTTCTATTTATAGGCGTTACGAGAAGATGACCGTTGGGAGCATTTAATGCGTTGCGTGATCCGTACAGCTTTGCATTTAATGTTTCACTCTTTTGTCAACTACCTCGAGCCTTGCTTTTCCTGTTTTAACTGACCTTGCCTTTAATAGCTTCTAACGTTCCTTTTGTCAGTCAGCGTAGCTTGTCATCTTGTACTTGCTTCTGATCTGATCTTTGTAGATACAACGTTTGAATATCAAAGTCATTCAGCTTGGTGCAGAGCATCTTCTTGTCTTCTGACTTTGAAGTGCTTCTAGCGTGATATCATAAGAACTTCAGTGCTTCTGCTTCTGAACACAAGTTCTTCTGATGCTTCATAGACCATGTTTTGATTCTGCTTGACCATCTTCTGATGTCTTGCAAGAGCATGTTCTGATGTTGCATACTTGAACCTTTTGAGTCAGTGCTTCTTGCGCTGAATTGTGCATACTCTTTATATATTTCCTGAAATGGAAAATGCATAGGATTAGAGTACCACATTGTCTTATACAAAATCCATATACATTGTTATCATCAAAACTAAGAATATTGATCAGAACAAATCTTGTTCTAACAGAACATCTTGAGCACCAAATAATACACGCATTTGAATCATCCATCTATTCCAGTTTTTGCCATCAAGAACAGGAAGTTTGGTATTCAAGTTGCTTCCACTCATCTTTAAGCTTGTGCAGAAAAATAGATTTCACTCACACTCACACAGTGTTTCCCAACCCACAAACAACCAAGAAAAATGTGATTCAACACAACTTTGTTTCCCGGAAACAAAATCAATCACACAGTCACACAAACTCACGTTCACTCGTGTTTCCCTGTGTTTGGAACCGGAGCTCTAGATACCAATTGTTGGTGCACAAAGAATAAAGATGATGGCAAAGAGAATAACGACGCAAATATTAATGAGAGAGAATAATATTATATATTCTACTTGCGTTGTTAATAAATGATAGCTACTACAAGGCTATTTATACAAAAGAAAATATTGCCACCTAAGCCCTAATAGACTAAACTTAGTGAACAAGTTTAAAGTACAAATAGTACAATACTACAAAGTACTAAAGTACCCTTTAACTAAATAGCTAAGCTAACGGGACCCGGAAGGTAGAACTTCTGGTCAACACTATCTTCTGAGTAACCATCAGAAGATCAGCCCACATCGGAACTTCTAATGCTCATCTTCTGAATATTGAATTACTCTTCAATACGTATTGGTTTGTGTAATTGAAATGGATTCATTGTTACATGGTTTCAGACATTATGTATTTTCGCTTGTCTAAATAGATTACGTATTGGTTAATGTAATTGAAATGGCTTCATTGTTACATGGTTTCGGACATCTACCGTTTTATGTATTTTCGCTTGTCTAAATAGGTTTCGTATTAGTCTGTGTAATTGAAATGGATTCATTGTTACATGGTTTCAGACATCTACCATTTTATGTATTTTCGCTTGTCTAAATAGGTTTCGTATTGGTCTGTGTAATTGAAATGGCTTCATTGTTACATGGTTTCAGACATCTACCGTTTTATGTATTTTCGCTTGTCTAAATAGGTTTCGTATTGGTCTGTCTAATGGTTTTTCAACTGATATAACTTTGTTTGTTATCAATAATTTTTTATTGCTTCTTAAAATTGGTTTTTTAGAATGTAGTCTGTATGTTAGTAAACAAAGACAATTGTTTTTTTGTTTGTTATCAATAATTTTTTATTGCTTCTTAAAATTGGTGTTTTAGAATGTAGTCTATGTTAGTAAACAAAGACAATTGTTTTTTAATTGGAAACATAAGCCCATGAAGTGGAACAAATAAAATTTGTAGCAATTCTTGCATGGATGGACACGACCCTAAATTCATATTTTTAGGAACCGCCAATAAAAAAGAGTACTTTTAAATCTATTTTAATTTTAATTTTATTTTTAATTAAATTCATGGGTGGTTGAGATTATGAAGGAGAGAGAAAAATCAATATTTATTTTTTAATTAATTAAGTGATTGGTTGTGTGTAAAATAATTTCTTAAGTATGTAACCACCTAAGAATCTGTAGAACAATATTTTTTTTGATTTATGTATTTCTACTTTTGTGCTTTTTTGCACACTCCTACATTCAACCAAAAACATCTACGAATAGAGAACAACCAAAAAGAGAAACATAAGATAACATTTTTTGTATAAATTACAAATCTTAGAAATACTTAAGTTAGTATGTTAGCTCTAATTAATAAGTTAATGCAAATGAACTCTAAATGTTTTAAAAGACACAAAAACCAACAAGCTATTCATTACGAGATTAATAGTAAAGCCTTTACAACACTGGACAGTGGACACACTCATTCATCATCCTCATATGACTAATTCTTCTATTACAACAACCCAAGATCTTAGGCGACCTTTATTCACAAATCACACAGAATGAAAAAGCATTGAAAATGGATATAATCACATGATTATTTCAACTCATCATTGACGATCTTAGACTCTTTCTCATCCTCTTGGACAATACTAACCATTCTGGGACCTTTAATCTTATCATGTGACAACTTATTAAGTGTTAAAGTAAGAACACCATTTTCCATCTTAGCCTTGACAGAATCCAAATCAACAGTTTCAGGCAATCTAAACTGCCTCCAGAACTTTCCATAAGATCTTTCAACTCTGTGCCAGTGATCTCCTTTTTTCTCTTCTTCTTTCTTCCTTTCACCACTCACTCTTAGCACCCTATTCTCTTCCACTTCTATCTTTATATCATCTTTTTTCAACCCAGGCACGTCCAGCATTATAACATGTCCCTCAGGAGTTTCCTTCCAGTCTACTCTAGCATGTGACAGTGTCATTGATGGTTCGTGATTCTCAACTCCAAAGGGGATTTGTTCTAAGACGCGAAATGGATCTGGGAAACGATCAGACCAGAGATCGGATAAGAGAGTGTTGGGAGAATCTAAGAATGGCAGTAGTGATCCTTTTGCTGTGAAAGGAAAGTCACCAGCAAGAATAAGAAAAAGAAATGGTACCAGTAACATGTTTAGAGGTTTAAGACTCATACTTGGGAATGTGTGTTTGGAGCTTGGTGTGGACAAGAATTATATTATGTTACTTGTGTTTGTGTCTTCAATTTGGTGGAAATAGAAGTACTGGTATGTTGTATTTATAGGTTGTAAATGTGACACGGTTCTTGAAGATTCTATAATGTAGAGAGATTGAGAGAGTTCTAGACTGGTATGGTGTTTTAGAGGAGAGAAAAGATAGTTGGTTTTCTATGTTCAAGAATTTTCCAACTTCTTCCAGAGCCTTCAAGTCTGTAATAAACATCATTTTGCCAAATGTGATAGTCGAACCAACCTTAACACTTTCATTTTTTCTTAGTTACTTGTATTTGACCAAACTCCAAACATTATTTTGGTCTCTGAGTATGTGAAATAAGGAATATTACTATGTGAGAAAATACTACTGTAATAATCTCGTGAGAATTGCAAATATATTCTAGTATGCTTTTAGTAATTTTATAAATTAAATTGATAAAAATAAATAGAGTAAAATATGTTTTTCATGCCTATAAAATTATTAAATTTTATTTTTTATCTTTATTAAAAAAAATAGTATGTTTTGGTCCCTGCAAAATTATTATGAACTTAGTTTTAGTCTATGCTGTTTAGCCAATGTATATTTTTTAATGATTATTTTGTAGATACCTTAAGAATGTTTTAAAAAGTTTTTTGAAAAAAAAAACTCAAAATTTGATTTATAGTCAAGATTTTCATTACTTTTATTATTATCTTTTAAAATTTAAAAAATTCATATTTAAATCTTTTCATTTAAAGAAATTATAAAGTTTGACATATTTTACAGTATTCTAAACATGTATGAAAAAAATTATTCAAAAATTTAAAAATTTAAAGGGTAATTAAACAGTTTTAAAAATTTTAGAACTACATGCATAAAAATTTTGCAGGGACTACAATATGTAATTTTTTTAATAGGAACTAAAAATAAAATTTAAAATATTTATAAGACCAAATATATATTTTAATATTGTAATGATTATTTAAAATTTTATTTGAGGATCAAAATGATTAATAAAAATAAATCATCTCACATCATACACATCATTGACAACCAATTTTTGTGTGTTAATAAGCTAACAATAGCTCATCCATGACCGTGGAGATGCCTCGAGGACATATTTTTTTAATTTTTAAAAAGTATCATCATCTCTTAAAATGATGGAGACAATGCTCGCATTTGACTCAAATTTCTTTCAAACATTTATTCTTTACATGCTAAAGGTTTCCATATATTAAACATTTCAAATCTATTTCATAGTTTTCTTTCGCATAAAAACTTTTCTCTAGCAACAAATACGGACTTTGATGAAGTATTATTGATGAGGACTATAGTCAAAAAAACTAAATTGAACTGAACTGAATTATAGTAAAAAGGTCACCAAAATTGAATCAAACTATTTCAATTTATTTAGAACCAAATCAATTTAACATTATTGATTAGATAGACCGGTTTAAAATTCCAAATTGTACGAAATCATAAGAAGATGATTTTTCAAACCTAACAATTTGTTAAAGAACTGAACCACTATACTAATTTTCGGATTTTTTTGATAAATTTTTTTACTTATTTTTAGCATTTTCAGTTTCAGTTTAACTTATTTGTCATTTGGTTCGGCTCTAGAACTATTTGTGTAATATGGTTTGGTTCACTGATCAAACATAATGATTCAACTATTTTAACTTCACTTTGGCAGTTCGGTTCGACAATTTTTTTTGAACACTCTTAATAAGGATCTCCAAGAAGCCCAAGGACAACAAAAGGGTGTAATTAGTAGAAGAAAAACTAAGAAAATCCAAATGGACATGGAAGGAGAAGTTGTTGTTTTGTTGGGTTTGAAATTTGTTGGAGATCCCAAAAAAGACAATTTATTTCCATTATTGTTTGTTTTTAAATAAGCATATGAGTTGGAGTGTATTAAATTGTAGAGAACTAACTTTTATATGAAATTTTGTTCCTCAGAGGACAAATGTCGAACGCATTGTCCTAGACAACTGGTTCGACAAGTTAAATCAGAATCACCACAATTAACATAGTCTAACTTATACAGATGATCGAGCAGAAAAACATTAAAGAGCACAATAATTTGTAACCTAGTTTGATGCAACAAAACCTACGTTTGGAGGGTTGGCTTCCAACTTAAGAAGGAAATTCACTATTAGTAGCTTAGTACATTTAGCTTATAGGAAGAACAAGCCATATGTTGTTCAATGCCTCTTCCTAACACTACCCAATGAATTTTTATTTAGAACTCTCCTTAAATATGAGAACCCCTCTCACCTTCTCTCAATCACTAAACCTTGGTTATCAACCTCAATCAATCTGAATAAACATTGAGTTACAACTCAACTAGACAAACCTCTAACTATGTCAAGTTGCTAAAACTTAGTGTGATGTACATGTAACAATAACAAGGACTCAAATAAACACTAGCACTCTAAAGATCTCCAATGTATTGCCTCCTTTCCAATGTAGATTTGAGCTCCTTATATAGTAAAAGTGTTATGGGCTTTTCTCCTTGGATATTTGATTTGATTTCGTCCAAAGTAGTTGCACAATCAGAGTCGTTTATATGATTTATTCTATAAATCTCTCCAACAAAAAGATATGATTTGACTTGTTTCACATTCAAATTTAAATCTCCATTTAAATCTGATTTGATCTTCACAATTGTCCAACAAATCATATAATCATATTGCTAAATAAAAGCAATAAAATCTAATTAGATCTTCAAGAGAAAATCCTTCCAAAATGCGTCACTCTGGCTTGTTGAGCAAGGCCTAGATGTCGTACCCAGATGCTGGGACATCGTGTCCAGCATGTGTCCCTTGTGCACCAGAAAAAAATGTTAATGTTAACACAACTGAGCAATCTTGAACACTTATCCATATTATTGTTTTTCATAATGTAGCTAATTCAAAAAGGAACAACAATCCCCCCTATGAAAAATTGTGGCAAAACAACTCTTTAAGATAAATAACACTCATTCAATCAAAACAAGTAACATACAACAAAAGACTATCAGAGCATAGTCAGCAGCAACATTCATTAGAGTTGTAGTGTAGCAACGGAAAATCAGTAGCAACAGAACAAATGTTGCATAAAATAATGCTCCAAAATAAATCAAACAGTCATGCAATCATTCACAAAATTAGTCATGCATGGCACTCTCAGTTAGCACATAGTTATTAGCATATAATCCTATCAACTAACAATTATCAACATGCAATCATTCACATACTTAGTCATGCATAACATAAACAATTACTAGTTAGTATCAAGATATGGAAAAACTACTAACATAAGAGAACAACTCACACATAAGGGGCCATATGTCTTTCCCAATGCTCCAGCATGTGATCCTGTCATTAGTACTTACCAGATAGTCAGTACTAAACAATTACATGTTACATGTTAGTTAGTCACACTAACTAACATAGGTCACATACCACTACCACTAATCCTCCTTTTGCCATAATTTGGCAAAGGGTCAGTCAGGCATTGGTTAGTATGTTAGAACATACATGCCAAAAAAGAGTAGAAAAGCATCATATCATATATTCAAACCAATCTTAATGTGCTATGAAACTCTTAAAAATTCAAGAAAAGAATGCCCAGAATAAAAGGGCCTTCAAACTGAACCAAAAAAAATAGACCTTCAATCTTCGAGATCAGAAGCTCCCTTCACCATTGAAGCACTCGGTCTTCGTGCCTAAATAAATCCATAAAGGTAACTCAGTCTTCATCAGCATCTGAGTCACTTTCTTGTAGGTGTGGAAATAGGCTGGGCGAGTTAGGCTTTGTCAAGCCTGAGTCTGGTCTGTCAAAAAAATCGAAGCCTAAGCCTTGTCTGTAGCTTGTCGTAGGCTTATTTTTAGGCCTGAGCCTAGCCTTTTTGAAGGCCTGGTTAGCCTGTTAGTCTACATAAAAGCCTATTTGTATTAGACATATGTAAATAAGCAATGAAAATAATGTTTAAATAGACTAACTAACTAAAAAAACCAAGAGGCTAACAATTTGTTGGCATTAATTTATTTTAACTTACCTGTTAGCATAAGTTTTATGAGACAATTTGTTTAAGAGAACTTCTGAAAACAATGTTTATTAGGTGTTTTCATCTTATTTTCAAAAGTTCTTCAAGATAATCAAGTTTTATTTATGTATTTTAATTCAAAGTACAAAACATAACATAATGATAATAGAAAATTATTCATATTTATTTAAATAGAACGGCCTGATAGGCTTAAAAGGCTTTTTTGGGGCCTGAGGCCTAGCCTTTTTAACTAAATAGGCTTATAAAAAAGCCTAGGCATTTTCTTTTTAAAAAAATGTGTGACCTGACCTGACATGTGTAGGCTAGCTAGTAGGCCCCTGTTATCGGCCTGGCCTATTTCCACCCCTACTTTCTTGCACTAGTTTCTTCTTCAAGGTCTTCATCTTGGTCACAAATTTCTTACCAACTATAGATGCTCGAAAAAATGATCCACCATGAGTTTCCACATTAACAACAGTAGTTAAACACCATTTCTTAGTAGTAGATAGGGATATGACAAATTTTCTCTTGCTTGTATCGACTATCAAGATAAAAGGATTGATTGAAAAAAATCACCCTGAATATACGTGCACCATAGGGAATAGGAGAGAGGATTTGGCTTGGTTTCCTTGCACATTTCCCTAGTTTTGACTGCTATAGGATCTCACATATGCATACACCAAGTGCACTTCTTAATTTTTCAAAGTGGAGATCATCATCCAATGGCTTAGTGTATATGTCAGTCAGTTGTTTATCACTTGGTATGTGCTCTAGACTGACCACGTTATCTTCCACAAGATCCCTAATAAAATGGTGATGAATGTCAATATGCTTGGTGTAACACCCGGTATTTAATTAATTATTTAATTAAATACTTTCAAATTATTTCGAATTTAATTGTTGAATTTGTGGAGTGTTTAGAATTGTTGACATGGGTTTTTATGATTAATTAGTCGATTAATTAATTGATTAAGTTGTAGAAATAGTATTGAAGAAATACTAGATTTATTATATGGACCTAATTAAGTGATGGTGGTAGTAAAAGGTGGGGTGTGAATGTTAGGCCCAATAGGTTTAATGAAATTAGGTTAAGATAAGAATTAGGTTAATTAGAAGAGAAAAAGTTTTGGGAAATTGGTCATGCGAAGTTGTAGAGAAGAGAGAAAATAGGAGAGAAATTCATTCCCGTTTTTCTTGCAGCAGTCTCACTAAATCGAAGATCCCCGATTCGTTAACCGTTGGATCGTCACCAAATTTTGTGGGTAGGTTCGCAACACCTATATCTAACTTTTGACCGTTGGGATCTTCAAAATAAGGTCTGAGTTGTGAGATATCATCATCGCACTGTAGCTGCAAATTAAGGAAAATTTTCAGCTTTTTATTCGGATGAAAAGAGGCAATGTTTGGGAGCTAAGGCTAGATGGCTTCGATCGGTAGAATTGTAGAACGGACTCCGAATACAAGGTAAGGGGTGGGGTTCTAACTCTATAACCGGACTCATGATGAATGATATGTGGGGGTTAAATTCGTAGGAAATTATTCCTGATTATTTGTTGTGATTCTGTCGTGTTGATTCGATGAAATTAGTTATTGTTGTGGTGATAATTGTTGTTGTTTTATGCGATGTTGAAGGATGTTTCAGTGACGATATATACCTCTATTTATTAGTATAGCGACGATATAGGCTTATGCCTTGTGACGATGATGTTGTTTGTTGTGTGTGTTTGTTGCATTCATATACATATGCATTTTTGGCGACGGCCTGGATTGGCAAATTAGTGACGAAGGCTTATGCCTTGATGCCTCTGTTTAACTGGCAATTGGCGATGGGGGCTGAAGCCCTGGGTACCACATGCATGTGCAGTTGTAGAGTCTCATTGTATGTGGCATGAGTGTGATTTAATTGTGACGTGATGTGACTTGAGTTGTTGTTAAATTGTGATAATATGGAGTTGTAATTATAAATTGTTATACTAATGACGTGTTGTGACAGGTATTGTCTGGAAGATGAGAAATAGTTTTTATAACTATTAATATGTTGTTGTTATTGATTTTTGTTAATATAACTGTTCAGGTTAATTGTTATTATAAATGTAGTCTGAAAGCTGTAACGTGATAATTTCGTATGATTAAATTCTAATATATTGTTTATCATGCGTTTGTTTATATTGGTAGATATCTCACCCTTTCTGGATGATGTTTCCCTACCATGGGAAATTGACAGGTACTCAAGATAGAGATGGAAATTTGAAGTGATTTTATGAAGTCTTTAATTGCTGTTAATCGAGTTGGTGTCTTGCTCTGATACGTAGCACTCGGGGGGATAAAGTGATTGTTTTATTTATTATTTTGTTTGCTGAATTTTTAAGTGAATTATGTTTTAAATTGTAACTTAAAGTTACTGTGCAATGATGCTACGATTTGATTAGAATATTTATGAAGTTTGATGATTCCGCTGCGAGTTAACTATTTAATTTGAAACAAAGTGATTTTTTAATAATGATTTAATTGTCCGTTTTAAGTTACGTGCTATGTATCTATATGAAGGCAATTAAGCCATAATTGTTTTTGAGATGACGAATATGTGATACCTCAAATGAACTTGTTTGGAATTTATACTCTGATTTTCCGTATAATTTATCGGGTAGATTTGGGGTGTTACATTAGTGGTATCAGAGCAGGTCGGTCCGTCCGGCCAGAGTCGTTTAATTGTTGTTTATCCCTTAGTACGCGACAAGTGTGTATAACACTGTCGGTACTTGTTGCTTTCTGGTTGTTGCAGGAATTAGTTTGAGCGAAGTGGGGGAGAAGCTTTGCTTCTCGGATGTGGTTCAGTTGCAAGTTCGCAAAGAGGATTGTTGTCTTGGTGTTTCGGAAACTGAATTTCGGCGAAAGAATGTGTCTCTCGAGTTATAAAAAGTTTGGAAGTGAGGAGATATGTTAAGAGTTGTTTGGAATATGTTTAAGTTGAAGAAAAATGAGTTTTGGAGTGGAAATTCCATAAGCAAAACGCAGGAAATTGTTGAATGTTTTGTGAAACTTCAAAAATTCATAACTTGAGTTCTGGACATCCGATTTTAGTCCCGTTTGAAGCGTTGGAAAGCTAACGAGATGAAATTTATTTTAAAAATGGTTTCAGAAGCTATAATAGATTTATTTATAACAGGATGATGTTGGAAGGAGATGGAATTTGCGGTTACGCTTGTCCTTGGAACTGGACTTGTTTGTTGGTGCCGCACAGGACGTTAGCGTCAAAGTTGAGTGAATTTAAGGAGTAATTAATAGGTTTGCTGAAAATAAATTTTAAGAATTAGTGCACCATTTGAGAAGTTTTGGAGATACCGTAAAGAGTGTCGCCGCATGGCGTCGATGTTCGCACTTTCGAATAGCGTTGGAATATTTTGCAAGTTAGTAACGGTTATGTTGAAGAAGTACCGGAATGGTCGATATATATGTAATCGATTTGAGATGTGTTAATGGGTTGTTATGTTGGATGGTTGGACGTGGAGGTGAAGTTGATGATGGTTGTATCGGATAAATTTTCGAGGACGAAAATATTCTAAGTGGGGGAGAGTTGTAACACCCGGTATTTAATTAATTATTTAATTAAATATTATTGAATTATTTCGAATTTAATTGTTGAATTTGTGGAGTGTTGAGAATTGTTGACATGGGTTTTTATGATTAATTAGTTGATTAATTAATTGATTAAGTTGTAGAAATAGTATTGAAGAAATACTAGATTTATTATATGGACCTAATTAAGTGATGGTGGTAGTAAAACGTGGGATGTGAATGTTAGGCCCAATAGGTTTAATGAAATTAGGTTAAGATAAGAATTAGGTTAATTAGAAGAGAAAAAGTTTTGGGAAATTGGTCATGCGAAGTTGTAGAGAAGAGAGAAAATAGGAGAGAAATTCATTCCCGTTTTTCTTGCAGCAGTCTCACTAAATCGAAGATCCCCGATTCGTTAACCGTTGGATCGTCACCAAATTTTGTGGGTAGGTTCGCAACACCTATATCTAACTTTTGACCGTTGGGATCTTCAAAATAAGGTCTGAGTTGTGAGATATCATCATCGCACTGTAGCTGCAAATTAAGGAAAATTTTCAGCTTTTTATTCGGATGAAAAGAGGCAATGTTTGGGAGCTAAGGCTAGATGGCTTCGATCGGTAGAATTGTAGAACGGACTCCGAATACAAGGTAAGGGGTGGGGTTCTAACTCTATAACCGGACTCATGATGAATGATATGTGGGGGTTAAATTCGTAGGAAATTATTCCTGATTATTTGTTGTGATTCTGTCGTGTTGATTCGATGAAATTAGTTATTGTTGTGGTGATAATTGTTGTTGTTTTATGCGATGTTGAAGGATGTTTCAGTGACGATATATACCTCTATTTATTAGTATAGCGACGATATAGGCTTATGCCTTGTGACGATGATGTTGTTTGTTGTGTGTGTTTGTTGCATTCATATACATATGCATTTTTGGCGACGGCCTGGATTGGCAAATTAGTGACGAAGGCTTATGCCTTGATGCCTCTGTTTAACTGGCAATTGGCGATGGGGGCTGAAGCCCTGGGTACCACATGCATGTGCAGTTGTAGAGTCTCATTGTATGTGGCATGAGTGTGATTTAATTGTGACGTGATGTGACTTGAGTTGTTGTTAAATTGTGATAATATGGAGTTGTAATTATAAATTGTTATACTAATGACGTGTTGTGACAGGTATTGTCTGGAAGATGAGAAATAGTTTTTATAACTATTAATATGTTGTTGTTATTGATTTTTGTTAATATAACTGTTCAGGTTAATTGTTATTATAAATGTAGTCTGAAAGCTGTAACGTGATAATTTCGTATGATTAAATTCTAATATATTGTTTATCATGCGTTTGTTTATATTGGTAGATATCTCACCCTTTCTGGATGATGTTTCCCTACCATGGGAAATTGACAGGTACTCAAGATAGAGATGGAAATTTGAAGTGATTTTATGAAGTCTTTAATTGCTGTTAATCGAGTTGGTGTCTTGCTCTGATACGTAGCACTCGGGGGGATAAAGTGATTGTTTTATTTATTATTTTGTTTGCTGAATTTTTAAGTGAATTATGTTTTAAATTGTAACTTAAAGTTACTGTGCAATGATGCTACGATTTGATTAGAATATTTATGAAGTTTGATGATTCCGCTGCGAGTTAACTATTTAATTTGAAACAAAGTGATTTTTTAATAATGATTTAATTGTCCGTTTTAAGTTACGTGCTATGTATCTATATGAAGGCAATTAAGCCATAATTGTTTTTGAGATGACGAATATGTGATACCTCAAATGAACTTGTTTGGAATTTATACTCTGATTTTCCGTATAATTTATCGGGTAGATTTGGGGTGTTACACTTGGTTCTACTGTGTTGAACAAGATTCTTTGATATATTTATGACACTCATGTTGTCACAGAACAGTGTCATGACATCTTGTTTGATATTGTGCTCCTTCAGCATCTGTTTCATCTAAAGCAATTGAGTGCAACTGCTACCAGCAGCAATGTAACTTCAGCAATAGATAATGAGACATAATTTTGCTTCTTGTTGAACCAAGAAATCATATTGTTTCTAAGAAAGAAACATCCACCTAATGTACTTTTTCTGTCATCAACACTTCTAGCCCAATCAACATCAAAATATCCTACAAATGTGGAATTTGTACCATGAGAGTACAGGATGCCATACTCATAAGTTCCACTTATGTACTTCAATATTCTTTTCACTTGAGTCAGGTGACTTGCGTTAGGTTTTGCTTGGTACCTAGCACACACACTTATAACAAATGTAATATCAAGTCTGCTAGTTGTGAGATATAGTAAACTCCCTATCATACTTATATATAGGCTTTGATTAACATCAAAAAATTTATCTTTAGAAAGTTTCAGGTGAGTTGCAGCAGGAGTTATCTTATGGCTAGCATTGTCAAGACCGAACTTCTTCACTATGCTCTTAGCATATTTGCTTTGAGACACAAAAATACAGTCTTTCATTTGCTTTACTTGAAGACCAAGGAAATAAGTGAGTTCTCGTACAAGACTCATCTCAAACTCAAACTACATTTGTCGAACAAAACGTTTCACATCATGTTAAACACCCCCCAAAAACTATGTCATCCACATAAATTTAGGCTATCATAAGCTTCTCTCCATCATTCTTCACAAATAGAATTTTGTCTATTCCCTCTCTATAGTATCCATTGGTGATCAGGAAAGGTTCGGGAAAACTTGTGCAAGTTTAGCGTTCGATGTCAGAATGACTATTATTATACCTTTCAGGTCCGAAAACAACATTTTAATATTTTTCTCAATTTTCTGTTTTATTTCTGTTTTGGATTAAAAGCTCATTGGGGTTTTATTTTTTTGTATTTAAACATTTTTTAGTGTGGCCATCAAGATCGTCTTTCATCATAATAAAATTTAAAAATTTTCTCTTACGATGAATTCCAGTATTTTATCTGATAAGTTTGCCACATGCAAATTTATGTTTTATTCTAAATTTAACACTTACTATTCCTTCGTGATTTCGATTGTGTCACCAGAGGAAAACTGCGGCCTTAAAACCCAAAATTCTACATAAATTGTAAATTAGAATTATAGGTTTGAAAGTGAGCTCATATTGCTCTAACATTTGAACCTAAGAAATACAAAATTATTCTTGTATAGTCACAATACTATAGATAAATTTTCTTAGGCACATTCAAAAAATATTTACTTTATCTTTTATTCTTTTAATTATTTTTAAAATAATAAAAAAAATTAATTCTAAATTGTTTTTTTAGTATGCTTAAAATTTGTGCCCGAGATCTTATGACCATGAAAAACTTGCTCAGAAATACAAGATAAAATAGATATAAATATTGGCTCACATTATTTATACATATATTAATTGGAGGGTAATTTAAAGACGATTGATGGTTTATTCAACAAATGAACGATCACACAAGCCCTTCAAAATTTACAACTCAATGTGAAAAATTCTCCAGATTCAACGTGTCCTTTTAGTAGAGATATGATGAAACAGAGTAATAGTAAATGTAAAGTTCTGTCACCATGCTTTTCCAAGAATACAAACAACTTTTGAGGTTTAAATGAATACAAACAATCTATAATTATAAACAACATAGATACACAACATATACATATGGAATATATGCGACAGTTTTTGAGGTTTGAGTCATCAAACAACTGGCTTCTGTGTTTCCTATGAACTTGAAAGAGTAGCCAGCCAGGGAAGCAATTTTTCATGAACTAATTCAGGTTTGTCATCATGGGGACAATGTCCAACCCCTTCAAGTAAGAACAGTTTAACATTTTCTTGCTGAGAAGGCAATGATGAAAAGTACTTTCCAACAGGTCCATCAATTGGAGTAAACGGATCTTCATCTCCCCATAAAAGTAATATAGGCGACGAGACTTTTGGCACCAACTGCACCGGAGTAGGCCCGGGCGGCCCTGTTACAATTGATACAAACGCATCTAATGCCCCTTCATCATTTGCCGGTTCCCTAATGATCTCCACAAGTTCATCATCCACAGACTCCTTATTACTATATACTGAACTCAAGATGTTCTTCAAATTCTCTCTGCATTATTCGAGTATGCTTCAAAAAACTAGAAGGAAATAATGGCTTAACTTTGAGAGAATATTATTATTACCTTTGTTTAACACGCTCGAAAATTGCTGAGGCGATTCCCTTTTGGTTCAATAAAAAATCAATTAGCCAAAGCAATGGTAGTAGTAACTTGATCCTCCAGTCATCAACAATTGCTTTGTTGTTCATGCCACCAGAACAATTTAGCAGCACAATTCCTTTAACGAGAGATTCACTTGAATCTGGTTGAATCCTATACAAAAACATGTTTCTGATGCAAACTCTAATATGTTTAACTCTTTGACAGAAATTTAAGAAAGTGACAGACATACATGCCTGAAGCAGCAGCAATGAGGCAAGCAAGACTTCCAACCGAGTTTCCTATTAGTACTGTCGGCTTCTTAACAACTTCATCCAAGAAATCCAGGATCAACTGTTTGTGTCGAATACTATGTCAGTGTCAAGTACAAGTTAAGTTTTTATGCTAGCTAGAGTGCTAATCATAATTTTAAGTTGCGGCTGCAGTTGCGTTGCAAACTTGAAAATGCAGACAAATACAGCCACAATTACAACATCATTGTTTGTTGCATTATATACTTCTAAAATCCTGTTGCCTAATTGAGCAAGTAATTTTTTTTACCTGTAGACAAAATGGTAATAACCACTAAAAACTCTCACACACAACTCACAAACCGTGAGAGTCAGGGTTTGAACCGGGTGGCGTCCAACCTAACAATATCAACTTTTGCCAGTTGAACTAGGATTTGCGGATTGCAGACAATAATTTTGAACTAATGTGTTAAGATTTTCAACAAAAATATCAAAAGATAAATTACCTCAGCCCATGTTTCCATGGTATACGAAAAGCCTGGGGGCTTATCTGATGCTCCAAAACCAAGTAGATCAATAGCATAAACAGTATAATTCTGAGACAATGTCTTTATATTCCTGAACAAAACAAACACAAAAAACACGTATTTTAAAGTAACAGCAACATAACACTACAGTCACACAAAAAATATACTAAAGTGATAAACAAGGATAATGGTATTTATATAAAAATAAATAATGAGTGGATGAGAATAGAGAAATGAAAAGAATAGAGATACCTGCGCCAGTGAGGAATGGAAGCACCAAAGCCATGGACAAGTAACAAAGGAGGGAGATTTGGCTGAGGAAAATCTGAATCAGAAGAAACATAGTAGTTTATGGAATACTGACCCTTCCACTTCCACTTGAGGCATTTCTGCTTTATCTTTTCAACTTCAGATAAGGATTCAGAAGTTTCTGTGGTAGCAGGAGAAGAAGTTGATTTGATGATGACACTTTTACTGTTACTGCCATGATTAGTACCATAACCAATGTTGCTTTTGGTGATTATGTGGTTTATTGGATGAAGATACCCATGAAGAAGAGAACTCTTTTGTGTTGTGGTGGTTCTTGTGGTTAGGAACAAGGTTCCATTGTTGTTGAGTTTTTCAAGTTGTGAAGAGCGTGTTTGCAAATTGAGAGACCCAATTGAATGGACAGCACTTGTTACTTCCATTTCTGGCTATGATGTCTCTGATCTGGCTTGACTTCACTGTTTTGTTTTTCTTGCAATAGGCTTTTAAAAAGGGCTTAAATACTCAAATAGACAACTTTCGAAGGGAGTTATTCATTAGATCCCGTGGATCGAACACCTTTGCATAATTTCAAAAATATCTTTAAAATAGAGATTTCAAAATTTCGACGCATCAAATACATCACACACTCTCTCAAAAACACATTAAATTATCTCAAATCTACGTAAATTCGAAATTAAAGAGTTTGTCTGGATTTCAAAATTCGAACGCATTCATTTAAGTATTATACGAAAGTATACTTGATTTATTCCGAAAGTATATTTTCGGACTTTTTTTTAGAAATTGAGGGTGTGGTTCACTTACACATGAATTTGGTATAAATGAGTTCGTCCGAAAATATACTTTCGAATTTGGAGGAACATTTTTGAATTTTCATATAGTGTTGCTCTACCACTTAGGGTGGAAAAGTAATCCCCAGCTATTTGAGAGTTGGCCCAAATAACAAATGAACCACTTTTGAATAGTGTGAATTTCTAAGATAAAGATGATTCCGACAAGAAAACTTTACCCCATACCCATACATTTATCCCCTCACTCCTATAATTTCTAAAATATTCTCATTTTGTCCTTTTAACATATTAACTAATTTATAATTTTATTTTGTTATTGTAATTAACTTAGAATAATAAGTTGTATTCATATTCATTCGCTTCGGCTATTTAAGTCCTTGTACTTTTGAGAAGCTTCTTAACTCATTGACTTAGTTGAATTATGTTTCCTTTTAAGCCGAGCAATTGGTTTTATCTCAAAATCACAAGTGTTGCTTGAGTCATAAGTTATAACACTTGTATCAAGGTTGTAAGGTTGTATGTTTTGAATCATGCATGTGTGACTCAAATCATAGAGCATCATGAAAGGTAAGATTTGGTTTTGCCTCATTTGAGTTTAATCATAGCAAGGTGTGATTTGAATCACAATTTCATTGAGTCGGATAATGAGGTATACATGACTCGAATCATGATCTTTTTCTCATATTTCCAACGTTAGATTCAATTTGACTATCTCTTTGATTCGAATCACAACTTTATGATTTGATAAAAATATTTTATCTCAGTTAGTTGAGAGAAGCATTTCCAAGAGAGCGTGTCTATTCTCTTGCACCAATTTTCATCTTTCTCTTTTTCGTCAATGAGAGTGAATGTGCCACCCTTGAGAGAAAAACTCAGAAAAGTGTGAGAAAACACATCTCTAGATTCATTGTTGTTCCTGTGTTCATGTTGAAGACAGAGAAACCCAGAGAAACTGAAAGGTTTTGATAATCAAGCGGTAGGGTTGATCATTCTTAGAACAATCACAAAAGAATCTTGAAACCCATTTTTGCCAAAAACCTTAAGAGGAATTGGAATGTGTTCTTCATTCACCGATACCCAATTCCTTGTTGATACCTTGTGATTAACCTCCTAGAATATGGATATTGTGAATTTTAGTTGTGTGTGAGATTCTTTAGATATTATTCATCATCTTCAACCTTTATCAAAAACCATTATTGTGGTCCTTCAACTCTAAAGATTGAGTATGAAAGGTAGATAAAAAGTACATTGGAGAATCTAATGTTTTTCTATGAAGTTATGTTTTTATGTATCAGGTGGAAGAGTCAATTCTTGGACATTGATTTTGGTTATGTGTTGTTCCGAAAGAGAGAAGAGTGTCTCTATATTTTATTGAAGACTTTGGTGAAACCATGTGAAGGATGTCGCAGAACAAAGTTAGAAATTATCCAATTAATCGAGGCTAATGGCAATCACTCAGACAAATCTTCGTTAGATTTGAGGGAAAAATGCTGCATAAAGGAAGTTTGGAGCAAGTTATTATGGATAACAAGATTATTTGATCAAGAATATTAATGATCTTATATGTATCAGTTGAGTATATGCATCAACACAAGGAATTGTTATTGGATTCATGTGTATGCTAATGCAATGTGGTTATTAGCATTTGGATTGATGATAGGTCGTTGTATCAAAATACTTGTATTTTGACTCTTGAAAACTGTTGAAGACTTGATTATTTTCCTTAATGGTTTCAAACTATTTGAGTGGAGTAGGTATAGCGAAGCCGGTTGCCAAACCACTATATATCTCTATGTACTTTCTTCCTTCCCTATCTCTCTTTAATTTTTGTTGTTTAGCATGTAAAAGTTAAATCATATCATAATTTGTATATCATTTAGGTTAGATCATGCTTGTCGTGATTTATCGTATACGCATAAGTCTATGTTGCATCGAACTTATTAAATCATGCTTAAGTTGACTGTGTTAAACAAAATGCCTAAGTTGAGATGTTAAATTGTTTAATTAAGCAACTTGAATTGTCCTAGTTAACATAAGTTATTGTTTGATCATTCTCTTAATGATAATATTGAAATACATTGGTTAGAATCCATAATAATAAGATTATATGCTTCCACCTTATGTTGTCTTAGCTTCCGCTCACCAAACTCTAATTTTCAAAATGAAAGTTTTCAAATAGTTTTTAAAAGAGGATCGCTCTATTCAACCTTTTTTCTAGACCTTTTTCAGACTTATATTCCCAATTAATAGTTTATATTTTGGCGGGCCAAATGCCTCTTGCCTCATTGAATAAGAAATAGTAAATGACTAACTATAATAATATCTCAGGTTAACTGAGTTCCACATTTTAGGGATGAGTCTGCCATCAAGCTCTTCAAATTTGTAGGCACCATGAGGTAATTTCTGACACATGCGATATGAGCCTTCCCACTTAGATTGTAGTTTTCATAAGCGAGCTCGTATGACCACCTTCTTGAGCCCGAGGCTGCCCTCTTGTATTTGTCTTAGGAGCACTTTAGAGTTGTATCTTCTTCCATCCCTCTGTTGGGAGACTTCAATACAGTTGATTTCTTTTGTTTCAATATAAAGGGAGACTCGGGTTTCTTGTATGAAGGTTCAGTTACGTCTTTATTTTTTGGTGTTGGCAAGCTTTGAGAGGATATATGCTTGAGAATTTTGTTCCCTAGGAATATATGTTTTCTCAAAAAAATTTAAACGTTCAGATAATTCACGTACCTTTTTTAGATATTTGATCAGTTTGCCCTCATTCGCCTGATACTTCCCACCTACCTAATTCGCTATCAATTGCTAGTAGCTTATAGCCTTGAGGCTTGAAGCGCCCATTTTTATGGGGAGACTCATGCCGATATTGAGGGCCCAAGATGATGTAGTATGGTGATGAAGCATTTACTATGAGGTATCTGACCTTGACTATCTTCGCGTTATCATTTAGCTCGAATACCGTTTTGAGAGTTATACGGCCATTTTCCTATACCTGCTCTACATAAGATATAGATCAAGGAGCCTTGAAACATTTGGATGGCATAAGAATCAAGTCAGAGTCTCTCAAATGTTCCCATAACAAGAGATCCGTCGAGCTTCTAGGATCAATCACTACTTGTTTTACGTCTGAATCATCGTATTGCATAGTGAAGAAGACCATGATGTTATTGTTATAATGAATGATGTTGACGACATCTTTACTAAAAAAGTGCTTTTGGACCTTTTTCCAAGTTTACTTCAGGGCTGGAGGGTACGTTGCTCGCCGTCAGAACCTGTCGGGCATACTTACGACAGGAAGAACTAGTTTCTCCATCTCCATCAAACTCTTCAGCTACGGTGTTAACAACCAGTAGGTGTAGCGGAGCCTCGGTCTGCACCATGTTAATAAAGGTGACTAAGGCGGTTGATGAATGAGAATGGGTGTGGTACAGGTCAATTTTACTAGGCTCGCGGTGGGCGTCTACTTGTACTTGCTAAAAAGTACAACGAGAGACAATCCCAAACGGTATAGGGTTGTCTAAGGGTTTAGGTTATTTGACTGTACTTAAGGGTAGCTCACGTAGTGTTGTGAGAATTTTGTATATGGTTTTCTCGAAAGTGATTGGAGATCCCTTCCTCATTTTGGGCTTAGAGAGCCATGAAGAGTTTTACCCTAGCCACCCATTAGAAACGTGGAGCAGAGAGAACTTGTTCTTTTCTTGAATCATGGGATGATGATTTTTTGTTGACTGACTTCTTCAGCCAACTACTCCAGGAACACGTCACCAACCATATTTATTAATCTGATGGGTGATGAAGCCAATCCAAATGGCCCAAACTCAATTTGTATGACTCATGAAACATTCTAACAACGAGTGTCCTTGCTTCGGGCGACTTATGGCGTTGTCCAGATGATCATGCAACGCCAATGTGCTTGACTTGTTTTAATTTCTTATGGACTATCTTTTTTTAGCCTAGCCTCGTAAGATTATTGTAATAAAATAATGAAGATATTGTTGTGATTGTTCACGGAAGTTTTTATTTTTTTTAACTTAAGTGATTAATATCTTATTAATTATAAGTTAATATTTTAAAAATTTAAATCATCAACTTTTAACAACAATTTAATGTTAAATATATATTTTTAAATGTGAAGAAATATATTTCAAAATTTAATCTAACATAAAATGCACTAAGCTACATGTCACATTACAACTTGTCACATTAGCCTTATTTAAGGTAATAGATCTAATTAAAGACCAAAATAAAAAAATATAAAAAAATAGATATAATTCTTAAAATTGAAAAGTTAAGAACAAAAATTTCATATTGAAAAATATCAGATCTAAATACAACTGTCAAAAACAAATTAAAATGGGCAGTTAAAGAAAAAATCAAAAGCATTTTCAAACCATAAACCTTTTCCATAAAAAAGAAGCCTGGTCTAATTTTCCTTGCCATTTATGGCGGTAAACTCGCTTAACGGCTAAGACTCTCGATCCTCGAAATTCTCTCTTCTCTCCTCTATTTTTTTCCCAACTCACTTACTCACTCTCCTTTTTCTCCTCAAAATTCCCAGAAAGAATATTTCCTCTTTTTTTTTTAATCACTTTCTTTCTAAATTATTACAATATTAAATTTCTATCTATATATACATATTTCAAAATATTGATTCAGATTAATCTAACGACGACCATCAAATCTCATAAACCAAACCGAATAACGGAACCTAACCCTAATTTATCTCTTCGTCGTCGTTGTTTTTCTTCCATCAGATCCATAACTTTACAACCCTCTCCTTCCAGATCTCGTCTCACGCGCCTTCAACACTGGACCACGCGCCTGTAACCGCCTCTATCATGGTCGTTAGCGGAGCCAAGTCCCTGAAGCGCGTGAAGAAGAGAGTCACCGCCGATCACCACGATTTTTTTACGTTCCCTTCACCATCCCTCGCCGCCTCGGAAAGCTTCTACATCGGTCCATTCCGCTCCAACATCCGTTCGTTTCTGACGAAGTACGCGCTTCTCCCGCCACCGTCGGCGCTGTTCCCGCACCTTCTGACGTGGCAGATCCTCTTCCGTGTAGGTGAGATCACCGAAGGCTCTGAATCTGGACCGGCGGTGGTGTGCCTCGACGTTGTGGAAGAGGACGTGGCCAGATCTAGATCCGTTTACTGCGATCAGTGCCGAGTTTTCGGTGAGTTGACTCGCCAGTTATTGACTCGGTTCGGTTTTACGTGAATCACTTTGGTTTCATCGGTTTTTTACCGGTTTCTAACCGGTTGCCGGTTCACCTACTTTTTTAAAACAATAAACCAACTACTCATTGCTATAATATGAGAAAGTATGCGTTATCCATACTCATTATAATAATAATTTTGAATGATAATCATCAATGTTATGATGTGTTTAGTTTTAATAACCTCTTAATCGAGTACTAATAATATAAATTTAATGAATTAGTAAGTTTAAATTAAATGTGATAAATTAGTGAACTGCGAGTTATTGGCGATGTACGGTGACGATTAGATTGAGAGATAATTGGATTTTAGAAAAAGAGGATAAAATGGGATTTCGGTGGGTGGGTGGGTGGTGGGTCCTCTAACAAGTGAGACACGTGGAAGAGTAACTGAGTGCCACGTATTCATATTTTGAAAATTTTGTTCGGTATGTTTTTTTGTTGTCTATGTTGCGTGACAGGTATGATTATTGTGTTGTTGTCGTTATTATTGTGCTAAAAAAAATGTTATTGTTGTGTGTCCAACTTTTCTTTCTCTATTTGGATTTGGATTTTGCTTAGTCAGCACTGTCGTGTTTCGCACGATATTGACCACTAAATCCTCTTTGTTGTTATTAATTATTAATAAATTATTAGTTAATAATTATTATTTATTAATTAATTGGCTAATTGTCTGATTGAATTTTATTCGTTAATTGTTTCCATTTTAGAATTCTTTTACTTTGCTTAATTTTTTTATTGCATTATTACGATTCTTGTTTTGAAACATTCATATTTTCTTGTTCACATTGAAACATAGTGTATCAAAAGACAGCTTCGATTTATTTATAGATAAATAAAAACAGTTTTGCTGACTAAATATATTTAAAATGAACAAGAATTGAATTTATTTTTACTTAATATAAGTAATTCAAAAAATTTCATACTTTTTTCCTTGGCAGTTTCCTTTTTATTTAATTTATTTTATTATTTTATTATTCTAAACTTTTTTTAAATCTTAAAGGTTGGAGCGGCAACCCAGTGTGCGGGAAACGCTACCATTTTATAATCAAAGCTGATGGGGGATCAATTGGTGGATACCACAAACCGTGTATGTGTTGTGGAGACAGTTTGCATTTGTCAGAATCCAAGTGAGTAATTCTTCTGCCACAAGCAGGATTTTTCTCCATTTCATGGAATTGTCAGCTGTTAGATTTTCTTTTTTATTGATTGTTACTTTGTTTTATCCATCTCCAAAGCGAGATCATAAAGGGGTGATAAATTATACAGCCAACTACCCCTCAATAGGGATGTAATTTTATACGAATAGGGAGCTAAGTTCAACATTAATATTTATCTTTGAAATGAGGTCAAGGTTGCAATTAATTAATATTTTGTTGATGAAATATAAGAATGAGAGGTTTATTATGGGAGCTTATTTAGTAAAAAAGAATTAGGGGTATTGGATTGGAGAAATGTGCTGCTTATTGGGAGATTAAGTTTGAAAAGGCATTATATGTTCTGATATGATACCCACTTAAAAAATCCTGATAAAGAACCAGGATTGATGTTGCCCTTATCATGAGCTTTTCTTGCCCAGCCTAAGTACACTGTTGATGATGCTCTTATCATGAGCGCTTAATACCCAACCTAAATATTAGAATAGGTTGCTGCTGTTTTCTTTCTTCTGTAGTCATTTATTATTACCAATTCACTTACTGTGTCCTTAACTGTAGATTCTAATATTGGAAACCCAATTCCCAAAATTAGTCATTCCTCGTTTTCAAAGCTAATATGGCTGATTACTGAAATGAAATGTTTGTTAGTCTGGGGATGAGAAAACTCACCTAACCAACAATATTTCTGAATGCCTCCTCACTCTCCCCTCTTTCTCCCCATGAATGCACTTTATATTCTAACTAATTGGCCTCCTCGACAATGACATATTCAGCCCCTCTATTGGGCTAAGGCCCAGATCCAGTATCCTATCAGGCTATCACTCTCCCCCTCTCCCCGTTTATTCAATTTACTGCAAGTGATGTAGTTATTTAGATTGAAATTTCTCCTCATGCTACAAGAGAGGGTAATATCCTTTTGTTTTTATCAATGCATGTCTGGATACCTTACATATTTTGCAAATAAAAAAAAACCAAGAATAATCAAAATGATATTAGAAATAGCGTAGGTTGGATGCAGTACCTGATTTTACATTTTGGTTGATCTGTTATATCTTCAGGTGTAAGTCATGCAATCATGTAACAACCAGTGATGATGTTGAAGAATGGGTATACCACCAACTAGAGAATACAAGTCATCTTTTACATGGTGTAGTCCATGCAAATGGTTATGGGCACCTTCTCCGGGTTAATGGCAGAGAAGGGGGGTCTAGATTTCTTTCTGGTTGCCATATTATGGATTTCTGGGATCGCCTATGCAAGACACTTGGAGTTAGGTTAGGATTCTTGATTGCAGCTACTAGTCAGTAACTGCTATTTTTTCTGACCTAGTACTTCTGTTTAGTAGTGGAGTAATTTCTGACCTAATACTTTTAGTATGAAATTTTTCAAGTTTATGATGCCTGTCACTAACTTGCAGTGACATAGGAAAGATTGATCTAGAAGTTTTTCTTAAAAACTAATGATCGTTCGAATTAAACATGATATCATATATTCAATATATTGGACACTTAGGTTTCGAGTATGTTGAAATGAAGCATATCAACATTCTTGAAATGGGTGAACATTGCTTAGGTTTTTTCTACTTGTGTTATAAGTATATGGCTTTGAGTTAAACTCTTCTGTTTGTTTGCATTTGAACATTGGCAGAAAAGTTAGTGTGATGGATGTTTCAAAGAAATACGGGCTAGAGTATCGCTTGCTCCATGCCATTATGAAGAGACATCCGTGGTATGGTGAGTGGGGATATAATTTTGGCTCTGGTAGCTATTGTCTCACGAAGGAAGCATATAAGTCTGCTGTTGACAACCTATCCAATCTACCCCTGTCCATCTTTCTCTCCCATGAGCAAAAGCCCCACTCACGTGTGCAGGATATGATCTTGTATTACCAGTCTTTGTCAGAGCATGAGCTTGTAAATATGAGGGACCTATTTTGTTTTTTGATGGGTTTGATGCACAGTGCTCGCAAGAATGCCTCTAAGTCTGATGACGTAACCTGCAAGAAGCGTCGGTTTGATGCTTCTGGATTATCAAGTTCTTGGGGGAAGAGTGACATTGAACGTGTGGAGGATGCCATGCTCAGAGTGCTGCGCGCAGTATCTGGGTCTAATTGGGTGAGCCGCCGTGCTCTTAGGGGTGCTGTTTGCAAGGTGGCGTCTCCAGAGCTTCTTGATTATTGCCTTGCTGAACTGGGAGGGAAAGTGGTGTATGGTGGCACTGTTAACAGCAGACGCAATCCTGAAACTGGAGTTGATGAATTCAGGTTAGTCTTCGATTTGTATGCTGTGTTTTATCTTCTATCCCTTTCAGTATGACTGTCTTAAAGGATGTCATACGAGCTGGCTCAGAATGAAGCCCGTGATATAAATGCAATCTGTCAGTTTGTATGGTTTTGATAAGTTATTTAGCTATCAGTTACATTGCTCAGCTTTACACTTTTCAATCCATTTGCTGATATTATAAATTGATTTTAATATGATCAATAAATTTTTACATTTAATGGTAAAATAAAAAACAAAATAAGGGTTATGTCTATATCCTTATCCTGTTCGATGGACAGTACTCGCACTGTCTCAAGTAGTTGTATGTATGTCTATATCCTTATCCTATTCGGCTCTATCTAATCTAGGCCAAACTACCCTTAAGAATAAGGCTTTATGTACTACTTATAATGTGGTCACTTTCTTGATTTTCAAATAGAAATTATTTTAGTTGTATAATTTTTTTGAAATTCGATAATGAATTTAACTTTCATATATTTTGTGTGCCTTAATTTTCTGAAATTAAATTAAAATATAGGTAAAGGAAATGGGTTGAAGATTGAGATGACAAGTTCAGAGCCTACAATTCAGCTTTTACATGTCATACGATAGGATTTAATAGATAATTGATGTATGCATGATTTAATAGATAATTGATGTATGCCCTGAAATAGTGGATATTCTTCTCAAAACACTGTTATGTCTTAGTGTTATTTGGAAAATTCTCTTCCTGGTGCTTTTAATTCTTTGGAATGTGAATATCCTTATGTCATTTAAATCAGTTCTGATATTATTGTGTTCTATTTGTTTCAGAATTGATGCGACAAGCTTCGATGGGTTTATGGCCAACAGTAATTCTTCAGGCTCAAAGTGTCCATCTGAAGAGAATCTCCTGCAATGCTTGAGATATTTATACGAGTCTTTGCTTCATCCTCGGATGATGCTAAACTATGTCGAAGAAGATACTAAAACGCTTGCAATGAGCTCAGCTCAGAAACTTCTTGACTGCAAGCAATTAATAAAAGATTATTGTACTGAGATGTTGCCAGTGTCAGATTTGTATAAAATACGCATCTCATGTCAGGTTGAGCTAGTTGATCAATCTGAAGATTCCGCAGCTAGAACTCCTCCTGAAATAATTGTGCTGCCCACAAATGCGACAGTATCTGACCTTAAGATTGAAGCGGCAAATGTATTTCAAGACGTATATCTAATGTTTAGAAGATTTCAAGTTGATGAACTACTTGGCTACAGAGGTGTGGACGATTCCACCCAAGTCAAGCACTTATTAAAACCAAATGAAGTGGTTTGTATCCGAGGAAGATGCTCCGGGAAGAATGGGGTGAGCAAGTTTCGAATGGAACGGGGACTTGAGAGGTGGACTGTGGAGTGCAGCTGTGGTGCTAAGGACGATGATGGAGAGAGAATGATGGCTTGTGATACATGTGGAGTGTGGCGGCACACCAGGTGTTCTGGCATTCCTGATATTGCACCTGTTCCAGCACGTTTTGTTTGCCAGAGATGCCAAAATTGCGACTCAAAGCCTATATCTGGTAGGCACTTAAAAGATGAGACTGTGACTAGTGTTAGTACCCCTAGAAGTAGTTTCTTTGGCAATGGTGTGCCAGTGCTTTCTGATCGTTAGGGCATTGATTAGATGTGTTGTATATAAGGCTTTAATTTTCTTTTATTTTGCTCTGGCCTGAAAGAACCTGTAGATAAAATATAGGCATTGGTGGGACATGTCATGTCTTGTTCATCTTTCAGGTTCTGCTTTCGTTTGTTTATTTTGTATATACAACAGGTGGAGGGAAGAAAAAAAATCTAACTTAAATTGCTTATAATAGTAACTTATCCAGTGCTGTATTTGAGCAACATATCTGTGATACAATTGGATATGATCTTTGTGATAGATCAAATATGTCCCTTAAGAAAATAACATAGAGTAGAAAAATGGCTTAGGTTAGCAAGTTCTTTTTTTTTTTTTTTACCATATATAGATTCATAATTATAAGAAACTAGTCAATGGGTTCTTAGATCCACTGAGTTGTGATTTTATAGTTACTGCTAGAGCTGATTTTATTGATCTAAATGAACTAGTTATAACTAGAGTTTTTTTTTTTTTTTTTTTGTATAGATGAATAATGGAAATGAAAATTAGTCGTGACAGTTAGAAAACAAATACATCTTCGGATTCATTTTTTAAAGTTATTTCTTAGATCAATTTGGAGAGGCATATCTATTAAGTTAAAATTTAATTTAGAGATGCATTTCGGTATGCATAAAAGATATGTTCGAAGATGCATCTTTGTATACAAAATTTATTCAAAAATTGGAGGGTGGTCTCAAGATGCATCTTTGGATGCTTTTGTTTCATATCATCGCGTCAAGCCTTCCCTCTTCCTCCATTATTTTAAAAAGTTATCAAAATAAAACATTTGAGCTCTACAACATTGAAACTTCTCATCCATTCATTCAAGCGTCTATATTGAAACTTCTCCTCGTTTCCAACATCTCAAACATTCAAGCTATTTTTCATCATTTTGATTAGGTAAGTATATCAAATTTTTTTTTATCTCTTTATTTTTTGATTTGTAGTTAGTTGTTTAGGTTACATTAACTGTATTAGGTACGATAGACAGTAGTATAAACGAATTTGGTAGGCTAGAAGAACATGCATTGAGGTATTTTTGGAGGGTTAGGACAGAAATGACGTATCTGCTAATCGGAGGTTTGTTTAAGATGCATCTTTGGATTTGCATCTGGACTGTTTCAGAGATGCATCTCCGGATTAGACTCAGAAAAGAATTTGGTTGCTTTTGTGGAATTTCTAGATTTGTCCTGACATGTTGTTATTCGCTGTGTCTGTTTGTAACACAAACAATGACTAAAAATAACACTGGTAAAATTAGACTCGGGCGCATGTCCTAAACCGCGTCGGTACGAGTTGATGGTAACTTATTTGATGGTTTGCAGCACTGCAACTTGCGGTAATTTAGTGTAAATAATATTTTTATAATTCATTTGGTACACTTGTTGCCAATATTGTTACATATTTTGGGATGAATCATCTCCCACTTCTCTTGCATCACCCAGTGGGAATCTGCTTCTAGCTACATTGAGGACGGATCACGTGTTATCGCATTTGTTTTGTATGATGGGAATAGTGAGGTCGAGCCATTTAGAGTGTATCTTGACCGTCATGTACTAGATGACATTTTCTTCCACCTATACGAGGGTCACCGTGAGACGCGTCAGTTTGACGTCATTTCCTTATACTCTGGATTACTAACATGTGAGTCATCTCTCATGTATTCTTATCTGCCTGAGTGAGTGATGCACTAGTTTGACTACTTGCAGATTATTTTGAGACCTCCCTATGAGTATGTTCCTCCCGACATCTGCCGCAGAGATCTTGTTGCGATAATGGATGATTTTGAGAGTCACTTGGTACTAGAGGAGTATCACATTGTGTCAGCTTCTATACATTGGGCTTATGAAGATGACTACATGACATGGTTCTATAGAGTGTCACACCCTATCATGAGTGTATCTTGACCGTCATGTACCAAATGACATTTTTTTCTGCCTATAGGTTCACCGTGAGACGCGTTAGTTTGACGTCATTTCCTTATACTCCAGATGGCTAATATGTGGTTCATCTCTTATGCATTCTTATCTTTTTGAGTGAGTGATGCACTAGTTAGACTACTTGCAGATTATTTTGAGACCTCCCTATTAGTTTGTTCCTCCCGACATATGTCGTAGAGATCTTGATGCGATAGTGGATGATTTTGAGAGTCACTTGGTACTTGAGGAGTATCACATGGTGCTAGCTTCTTTACAATGGGCTTATGAAGATGGCTACATGACATGGTTCTATAGAGTGTCACACTCTATCATGACACCAAACGCTCCTAGAAGACCACCTAGGCCAGCTAATCAGGAGGTACTTGAGGCTAGGGATGACCACACCGAGAGCTTGTCAGCGGTCTATCACCGTGTTGTGGAGATGAGTAGAGGAGGAATATAGGCATGACTCTTTGAGGATGGATGTCCCCAGCTAGCCCTCGTGGAGAACATAATTTTCGAGTTACAAAATATTGTGCAATACACGCGGGGGAGGAGTCAGAGGGTTAGACATTCTATTTTAGAGTTTTATGCAGAAAATATTATGATACGGTTGAACTGAAACGAATAGAACTGGAGTTTTCTAACTCCGATCAAATTGCGATCGATTATGTTTGAAAGAAGGTTTAAAGAACTTTTAAATTGGAGAGTTTCCTAATTTTTATCATAAGTCTATAATATTTGGTGCTATTGTGAAGTGAGACAATTTTAGAGTTAAATCCAGAGTTTTGAGAAACCCTTTAGCAATTTAAGGAATTGAATATATTTATAAATAACTTTAATTTGAGTTATTTGATGAGTTAGAGTTGAGTTTTATGTGTTTTAGAGTCGAGTTGAATCAATAGGGGTTGAGTTTTGAGTTATTTGATGTTTTAGAGTTGAGTTTGATATGTTTAGAGTTGTGTGAGTTAAATGAGTTGAGTTTTTGAGTCATATGATATGTTGAGAGTTGATTTGAAGAGTGAATAAGTTAAGGTTAGAGTACGTCTTGTGACTCTTTAATTTTGAATAAAAAGTGGAAGAGTTCTTCGTGAGCTCTATTGAGTTCCGAGTAAACCTTGTTTAGTGTTAACGGTTGTTGATGTTGTTTTTACCCTATTGATGAGCATTGTTGAGAAATTATATATTTAACTATTATGCAGAGTTATAATGAAATTGTTAAGTTATATTGAGATGTGTGGTTCAGAGAGGAACCACTATTGTGGCCTTATATCAGTGATGCTTATATATTATGTGGAATTATGTCAAGGTGCTTGATTCAGAGAGGAGCCATTTGATGTGGCCTTATATTGGCGATATATGGACTTTAATCCAACGACGAGTTATTGTCTCAAAAGAGAGGAATTAGTGATGAGTCTGGGACTTCAGTGTGATGACAAGTCTTAGGTTTAGAGGGGAATCTGAGATGAGTTTTAGTGTTGGAAATGAAGACGAGTATTGCATTTGTATTGTTTGTCGCATTCAATCATCATGTATATCGAAGATAGGTGTACGAACTTCGGTCTAGTGACGAGTTTCTAGTTCAGAGAGGGGAACATTGACAGGTCTGGGACTTTGGTCCAATGTTGGGTTGAGAAGACTTGTGACGAGTTCTGGTTCATACAGGGGACTAGTGACGGGATTAATCAGTAACATAATTATGATATCCAAAAACTTTGGTACCACATGCATTGGAGTAAAGGAGATGAATGTGGTGCATACATAACCGCATTTGTGATTGATTATTGTTGTGAATTATCTATGAGATTGATGAATGATATTATTGAGTTAGCCTTGTTGTGTTATGCACCATTAACATTTATGAATGTATTTTCACTGCTTGTTTTGTTAGAACAAGATTTGTTCTGATCAATATTCTTAGTTTTGATGATAACAAGGATATGAATTTTGTGTGAGATAATGTGGTACTCTAATACACTGCAATTTCCCTTTTCAGGAAATATATAAAGAGTATGCACAAATCAGCGCTCAGAAGCTTTGACTCAGAAGGTTCAGCATGCAACATCAGAACATGGTCTGGCAAGACATCAGAAGATGGTCAAGCAGAATCAGAACATGGGTCTATGGAAGCATCAGAAGAACTTGAGATCAGAAGCAGAAGCACTGAAGTTCTCATGGTATCACGCTCAGAAGCACTTCAAGGTCATAAGACAAGAAGATGCTTTGCACCAAGCTGTTTGACTCTGATGATATTCAAACGTCGTATACACAAACATCAGATCAGAAGAAAGTACAAGATGGCAGGCTACGCTGACTGACAAAAAGAACGTTAGAAGCTATTAAAGGCAACGTCAGTAGACACAGCGTAAACAAGGCTCGAGGTAGTTGACAAAAGAGTGAAACATTAAATGCAATGCTGTACGGAATACGCAAAGCATTAAATGCTCCCAACGGTCATCTTCTCAAGTGCCTATAAATATGAAGTTCTGATGAGAAGCAAGGTTACCGAATCTGCTGATAATTAACTTGCTGAAACGCTGTTCAAATCAAAGCTCTCAAACTTCATCTTCATCAAAGCTCACTACATTGCTGTTGTAATATATTAGTGAGATTAAGCTTAAACTTTAAGAGAAATATCATTGTTGTGATTATAGCTTTTCAGAAGCATTGTAATACTCTTAGAATTTGATTACATTAATTTGTAAGTAACTAGAGTGATCAAGTGTGATCAGGATACTCTAGGAAGTCTTAGCTTGTGTCTAAGCAGTTGTAACTAGAGTGATCACGTGGTGGTCAGGATACTCTAGAAAGTCTTAGCTTGTGTCTAAGAAATTGTTCCTGGAGTGATCAGGATACTCTAGAAGACTTAGTCGCGGACTAAGTGGAAAACCATTGTAATCTGGTGAGGTAAATCACTCCAAGGGGGTGGACTGGAGTAGTTTAGTTAACAATGAACCAGGATAAAAATAACTGTGCAATTTGTTTTTATCGTTCAAGTTTTTAAACTACACTTATTCAACCCCCCCCCTTTCTAAGTGTTTTTCTATCCTTCAATTGGCATCAGAGCGCCGGTTCTAAGGTGCAAGCACTTAACTGTGTTTAGAAAAGATTCAGGAAGAGAAAAACGCTTCAGTAAAAGATGGCTGGTGATTTCCAACAGATCCACCTGCATCTACATCTGGCTCTGCTGAGCAATACAATGGTAACAATGGTTATACTAGACCACCAATATTTGATGGTGAAAACTTTGAATACTGGAAAGATAAACTGGAAAGTTACTTTCTTGGTCTAGATGGTGAACTATGGGATCTTCTGATGGATGGTTACAAACATCCAGTGAAAGCTAGTGGCGTAAGGCTTACAAGGCAAGAAATGAATGATGATCAGAAGAAGCTTTTCAAGAATCATCATAAATGTAGAACTGTTTTGCTGAATGCTATCTCTCATGCTGAGTATGAGAAGATATCTAACAGGGAAACGACCTATGATATATATGAGTCATTGAAAATGACCCATGAGGGAAATGCTCAAGTCAAGGAGAATAAAGCTCTTGCTCTAATCCAGAGATATGAAGCCTTCAAGATGGAGGATGATGAAAACATTGAGAAGATGTTCTCAAGATTTCAAACGCTAACTGCTGGATTAAGAGTTCTGGATAAAGGCTACACCAAGGCTGATCATGTAAAGAAGATTATCAGAAGCTTACCCAGAAGATGGGGTCCAATGGTAACAGCATTCAAGATTGCAAAGAATCTGAATGAAGTTTCTTTGGAAGAGCTTATCAGTGCCTTGAGAAGCCATGAAATAGAGCTGGACGCAAACGAGCCTCAAAAGAAAGGTAAGTCTATTGCATTAAAATCTAATGTTAAAAAATGCACTAACGCTTTTCAGGCTAAAGAAGAAGATTCTGAAGAATCAGAATCAGAAGAAGATGATGAACTGTCCATGATCTCCAGAAGGGTAAACCAACTCTGGAAGAGCAAGCAAAGGAAGTTCAGAGGCTTCATAAGTTCAAAGAGATTTGAACGAGGAGAATCTTCTGGTGACAGAAGATCTGACAAGAAGAAGGCTGTCTGCTATGAGTGCAATGAGCCTGGACACTTCAAGAATGAATGTCCAAAACTTCAGAAGGAGAATCCCAAGAAGAAGTTTCATAAGAAGAAAGGTCTTATGGCAACATGGGATGATTCTGAATCAGAATCAGAATCAGACTCTGAAGGAGAGCAAGCCAACTTCGCGCTAATGGCTACAGAAGATGATGGATCATAATCTACATCAGAATCAGATTCTGAAGAGGTATTTTCTGAACTATCTAGAGAAGAGTTAGTTTCCAGTTTAACAGAACTTCTGGAACTCAAGGCTCATCTTAGTATCAAATACAAAAAGCTGAAGAAGCAGTTTGAATTTGAGACTAAGAAGCTGGAAGTGGAAAATTCTGAACTGAAGGAAAAAGTTTTAAATCTATCCAAAGATAGTGGATCTCCTTCTGAAACAGAAAAATCCATTCCGAGTCTCAATCATATATTGAAAGAATATGACTCGAGCTTCAGAAAGTTCTTATCTAGAAGTATTGGCAGAAGTCATCTTGCTTCTATGATATATGGAGTTTCTGGAAACAGAAGGTTTGGCTTTGGCTATGAGGGTGATACCTCACATAAATTTGAACCTATTGATGATCTGAAGATCACATACAAGCCATTGTATGATCAGTTCAAATATGGCCATGCACATAATATTAGGCTCACTTCACATGCACAGAGTTTTAACACTGTTCACACCAAGAAGCATGTGACACATCCTAAGAAATATCATGCTGACAAACCTAAAGAATATCATGTTGTTCCTCCTGTTAAATATTATGCTAAACCCAAGTTCAATCCGAACTTGAGGAGAACTAACAAGAAAGGACCCAAGAAATTGTGGGTACCTAAGGAGAAGATAATTTCTGTTGCAGATATCCTTGGCTGCAAAGAGGACAAAAAGCAAAATGTCATGGTACCTGGACTCTGGGTGCTCGCGACACATGACGGGAAGAAGGTCTACATTCCAAGACCTGGTGCTTAAACCAGGTGGAAAAGTCAAGTTTGGAGGAGATCAGAAGGGCAAAATCATTGGCTCTGGAACCATAAGTCTTGGTAACTCTCCTTCCATAACTAATGTACTTCTTGTAGAAGGATTAACGCATAACTTATTGTCCATAAGTCAATTAAGTGACAATGGTTATGATATAATCTTCAATCAAAAGTCTTGCAAGGCTGTAAGTCAGAAGGATGGCTCAATCCTATTTACAGGCAAGAGAAAGAACAACATTTATAAGATTGATCTTTCTGATCTTGAGAAGCAGAAGGTGACTTGTCTTATGTCTGTTTCTGAGGAGCAATGGGTCTGGCACAGAAGATTAGGACATGCTAGTTTGAGAAAGATTTCTCAGATTAACAAACTAAATCTGGTCAGAGGACTCCCAAATCTGAAATACAAATCAGATGCTCTTTGTGAAGCATGTCAGAAGGGCAAGTTCTCCAAACCTGCATTCAAGTCTAAGAATGTTGTGTCTACCTCAAGGCCGTTAGAACTCTTGCACATTGATCTGTTTGGCCCAGTCAAAACAGCATCTATCAGAGGGAAGAAATATGGATTAGTCATCGTTGATGATTATAGCCGCTGGACATGGGTAAAGTTCTTAAAACACAAGGATGAGTCTCATTCAGTGTTCTTTGAATTTTGCACTCAGATCCAATCTGAGAAGGAGTGCAAGATCATAAAGGTCAGAAGTGATCATGGTGGCAAATTTGAGAACAAATTCTTTGAAGAGTTCTTCAAAGAAAATGGTATTGCCCATGATTTCTCTTGTCCTAGAACTCCACAGCAAAATGGAGTTGTAGAGCGAAAGAATAGGACTCTACAAGAAATGGCCAGAACCATGATCAATGAAACCAATATGGCTAAGCATTTCTGGGCAGAAGCAATAAACACTGCGTGTTATATTCAGAATAGAATCTCTATAAGACATATTCTAAATAAGACTCCTTATGAATTGTGGAAGAACAGAAAGCCCAACATTTCATATTTTCATCCTTTTGGATATGTATGTTTTATTCTGAATACTAAAGATCATCTTGGTAAGTTTGATTCTAAAGCACAAAAGTGTTTCCTTCTTGGATATTCTGAACGCTCTAAAGGCTACAGAGTATACAATACTGAAACATTGATTGTAGAAGAATCAATCAATATCAGCTTTGATGATAAGCTTGGTCTTGAAAAACCAAAGCAGTTTGAGAATTTTGCAGATTTTGATATTGATATATCAGAAGCAGTAGAACCAAGAAGCAAAGCTGCAGAAGCTGATAGTCTCAGAAGCAATGGATCAGAAGATCAAGTTGCTTCATCTTTAGAGAATCTCAGGATTTCTGAAGAGCCAACAGTCAGAAGATCACCCAGACTTGCATCAGCTCATTCAGAAGATGTGATCCTTGGGAAGAAAGACGATCCCATCAGAACAAGGGCATTCCTTAAGAACAATGCAGACTGTCAATTAGGTCTTGTTTCTTTGATCGAGCCAACTTCTGTTGATCAAGCTCTAGAAGATCCAGACTAGATAATTGCCATGCAAGAAGAACTCAATCAGTTTACAAGGAATGATGTATGGGACTTGGTTCCTAGACCAAAAGGATTTAACATCATCGGCACTAAGTGGGTATTCAGAAACAAGCTAAGCGAGAAGGGAGAAGTGGTAAGAAACAAAGTCAGACTAGTTGCTCAGGGCTATAGTCAGCAAGAAGGGATTGACTACACAGAAACCTTTGCACAAGTGGCCAGGTAAGAATCTATTCGTCTATTAATTTCTTTTGCCACTCAACACAACATCACTCTTTATCAGATGGATGTCAAGAGTGCTTTCTTAAATGGTTATATAGATGAAGAAGTTTATGTCCATCAACCTCCTGGTTTTGAAGACTCCATGTCTCCAAATCATGTTTTTAAATTAAAGAAATCATTATACGGATTGAAGCAAGCTCCGAGAGCTTGGTATGAACGTTTAAGTTCTTTCCTTCTGGAAAATGGTTTCACTAGAGGAAAAGTGGACACTACTTTCTTTTGTAAAACCTTTAAAAAGGATATTTTAATATGTCAAATATATGTTGATGATATCATCTTTGGAACATCTAATGCTACACTTAGAAAGGAGTTTGCTGAGTCTATGCAGGCTGAATTTGAAATGAGCATGATGGGAGAACTCAAGTATTTCCTTGGGATTCAAATCAACCAAACTTCTGATGGAACCTATGTTCATCAAACGAAGTATGTGAAAGAACTTCTGAAGAAGTTTAATCTTTCTGAAAGTAAAGAAGCCAAAACTCCTATGCATCCAACATGTGTCCTAGGTAAGGATGAGGTAAGTAAGAAGGTAGATCAGAAGTTGTACAGAGGTATGATTGGTTCTCTTCTATACCTAACTGCTTCTAGACCTGACATTCTCTTCAGTGTTTGCTTGTGTGCTAGATTCCAATCAAATCCGAGAGAATCTCATTTAACTGCTGTTAAGAGAATTCTGAGGTATCTGAAAGGTACTACTAATGTTGGTTTAGTCTACAGAAGATCCAAAGAATACAACTTAGTAGGATTCTGTGATGCTGACTATGCTGGAGATAGAATTGAAAGAAAGAGCACTTCTGGAAGTTGTCAATTTCTTGGAAGTCATCTGATCTCATGGTATAGCAAGAAGCAAGCTACTATTGCCCTCTCAACAACAGAAGCAGAATATGTTGATGCTGCTGGTTGTAGCACACAAATGCTCTGGATGAGAAGTCAGCTAGAAGATTATCAGATATATGAGAGTAACATTCCTATCTTCTGTGATAATACTTCTGCTACATGTTTATCAAAGAATCCTATCTTACATTCAAAAGCTAAACATATTGAGATTAAACATCATTTCATAAGGGACTATGTTCAGAAGGGCGTTATATATTTAAACTTTGTGGATACAGACCATCAATGGGCTGATATCTTTATAAAACCTCTTGCTGAAGATAGGTTTAAGTTCATTCTGAAGAATAACAGTATGGACTTGTGCCCAGAATGAGAAGATGAGAAGATATTTGTATGAGTACCTTCTGAAATGTGGTAAGACTAGACAGCCATAAGAAGTTCTGAGTTTAATCAATTAGAAGTAATGATCCTGTTATTACTAACGTTTCATTGTCTAAGTTGATTCAGAAGCTCTTTTAAAGCAAAACAGCTGTCACCAGTCTCTCCAGAAAATGAACACGTATTCACTATCTCTAGAAAAGCATGCGTGCAGTTGAGGGGACGCCTACTTAGGTAACTGTGCTAATTACTTCATTTGTCATAAGTCTCTCTCCTCATGTCACGTAACATTAAATGCCATTCATCATTTCAGTTTATTTCTTTTTTTATTTTTATACTCTTCAAACGTTTCATTTCCCTCTTATATTTCTCTCTCTTGCATTCACTTTCTTTTTCTCTCTCATTATCTGCATTTCGCATAAACCATAGTTTATTCATCTTCAACCTAGCATTCACCATGAATCCGTCTTCAAGTTCCTCTCAACTAGCATTCAACAGACAAGAGGTTTCTCCACTGAAAACTTGCTCCATTCCTCCACCAGTAATGGAAGTTTTGTGTAAATCTCATGTGGATGCTGATGATTTGGGTGCTTATGGTTTCAACCCAGATGCGAAGGCGAAGGCTCAAGGGTGGTCGATCTATTTGAATAGAACGGTTGGAAGGGTTGATTGGTTCCAGGTTAAGAAACAAATCTCGGGGATCGCCTACATTGATTTCAAGACGGATCTCACAAGAGACTCAAGATTCCAAGAAGTCTCAAGCCAGATCTCTTCCGTGATGCTGTTATCAACATTTATCCAAAGGAAGAAGACTTTCTTGAGATATTGGATGAAGTTAAGCATCATGTACTTGACTTCTATGTTAAGGGAAAGCCCCGTTTGAGACATTAGCTTTCTTCCTGTGAAATGTCTCTCACTTCCTCCTTGGATTCATGTATTCTCTTCCCGTAGAGCTTCTCGTCTGGACAGGCATGCAGTGTCTCAAGCTCTTATAGCTAGACAAACTGAGAACGACGCAGGGATTCATGATATGTTAGATAAGATTATGTCTAAGCTAGGGTTGTAGTCCTTGAGTCCTTGTAGTTTTCTTTACTTGCAGCATACTCTTGTTTGCATATCATTGTTTGTAACTCTGTTTGTTTGATCAATGAAAAGTTCTTCTGTTTGTCGTTTTCTACATCTGAATCTTTTATGTTTTTGATGTTATGACAAAAAGGGGGAGAAAATGTGATAAATGATCTGATTAATATTATCAGTTACCGGGTAAAAAGGCCCCACATTTCTAACAGAACTTGCAAAGTTCTATGCTTTAAGTTTTGTTATTGCAGGAATTGAAGATCTCTTCAAGGAGAGCAATTCTAAAGAATCAAGCTCTTGGATTCTTGAAGCAAGTTGAGTGCTATGAAGCTTCAGAATCAGAAGCAATAAGCAAGAAGGAAGAATGTTCAGATATTCTGATGATAGAATATGCTCTGAAACATTATGTCCATTTGTTCTGATACATATTATGGGGCTCTGATACATATTATATGTTCTAACTCATTCATGCTGACTTTTGTCGTTTAGCGTTGTTCTGTAACATTTCAGGATGTAGAGATGCTCTGATGATGCTCTGGTACATTCAACAATGTTTTGATACAATCTAGCATGAAGTGATGTAAGAAGAAATTCTAGCTCTGAAGCTGTCCTGATGGAAGCAAGAATCAGAAGCTGTGAATGTTCTGAAGATCAAAGAAATTCAAGTTCTGAAGCTGTCCGATGGAAGCAAGAATCAGAAGCTATGAATGTTCTGAAGATCAAAGAAATTCAAGTTCTGAAGCTGTCCTATGGAAGCAAGAATCAGAAGTCATGAATGTTCTGAAGATCAAGCACTGTGAACGTCTCTACTGAAATACTCAGGGAAGTCTTTTTAAAAATTCTTCTAGTATTAATTTTAGGGGGAGATTATTCATCTCAGGGGGAGATTGTAAATCTCAGGGGGAGACATATTCACATGCTTATGCTTTAGCTGTGTAATTGTCTTTAGCCGTCTGCTTTTTCTGATCGCAAATTCATATCATTTATATATGTTTTTGTCATCATCAAAAAGGGGGAGATTGTTAGAACAAGATTTGTTCTGATCAATATTCTTAGTTTTGATGATAACAAGGATATGAATTTTGTGTGAGATAATGTGGTACTCTAATACACTGCAATTTCCCTTTTCAGGAAATATATAAAGAGTATGCACAAATCAGCGCTCAGAAGCTTTGACTCAGAAGGTTCAGCATGCAACATCAGAACATGGTCTGGCAAGACATCAGAAGATGGTCAAGCAGAATCAGAACATGGGTCTATGGAAGCATCATAAGAACTTGAGATCAGAAGCAGAAGCACTGAAGTTCTCATGGTATCACGCTCAGAAGCACTTCAAGGTCAGAAGACAAGAAGATGCTTTGCACCAAGCTGTTTGACTCTGATGATATTCAAACGTCGTATACACAAACATCAGATCAGAAGCAAGTACAAGATGGCAAGCTACGCTGACTGACAAAAGGAACGTTAGAAGCTATTAAAGGCAACGTCAGTAGACACAGCATAAACAAGGCTCGAGGTAGTTGACAAAAGAGTGAAACATTAAATGCAATGCTGTACGGAATACGCAAAGCATTAAATTCTCCCAACGGTCATCTTCTCAAGTGCCTATAAATATGAAGTTCTGATGAGAAGCAAGGTTACCGAATCTGCTGATAATTAACTTGCTGAAACGCTGTTCAAATCAAAGCTCTCAAACTTCATCTTCATCAAAGCTCACTACATTGCTGTTGTAATATATTAGTGAGATTAAGCTTAAACTTTAAGAGAAATATCACTGTTGTGATTATAGCTTTTCAGAAGCATTGTAATACTCTTAGAATTTGATTACATTAATTTGTAAGTAACTAGAGTGATCAAGTGTGATCAGGATACTCTAGGAAGTCTTAGCTTGTGTCTAAGCAGTTGTAACTAGAGTGATCACGTGGTGGTCAGGATACTCTAGAAAGTCTTAGCTTGTGTCTAAGCAATTATTCCTGGAGTGATCAGGTTGTGATCAGGATACTCTAGAAGACTTACTCGCGGACTAAGTGGAAAACCATTGTAATCTGTTGAGATTAGTGGATTAAATCCTCAGGTGAGGTAAATCACTCCAAGGGGGTGGACTGGAGTAGTTTAGTTAACAACGAACCAGGATAAAAATAATTGTGCAATTTGTTTTTATCTTTCAAGTTTTTAAACTACACTTATTCAAACCCCCCCTTTCTAAGTGTTTTTCTATCCTTCATGTTTGTTTTTTGTGTTGTTCTTTACCCCTGTGGTAGAGATACTCAGGTAGAGAAGCCTTATCTGCTGTTGAGTTGGAGGATGGCGTAGTGGCCTTTTTAGTGGTTTATCGCTTTTGAGTTAATTTTAGTTTTGTGTGTCATTGTAATAGTGTAACACTGAGATGAGTTATCCTTTATTTTGTGTTTTTAAAAGTTGTTTAACTAATTTCTTAATGTTTTAAAATGAAGTTCATTTTATATATAAGACAATTAAAGTTGTGTTGAAATTTATTTCTGCTGCTATAATATGATTTGAGAAAGATGTTTATGCTGAGAAAATGTGACACCCTTTTGAGTAAACTAATCCGCTTTATTTTATAAATTAAGTGGTTGGGGCTTAGGGTGGTACATTGAAGCCTTATGATAAGGCGAGAGTATAAATGTTGAATTGATAAAATATGTTGATGACTTATGACAAGTAGAGTTGTCAATATGGGCTACCCGTCCCTAAACGGGCCGGCCCTGACGGGCCCTGGACTTTTCAGGGCTGGGCCAAAAAGGGCCTGTGTAATATGGGCTCGAGATTTACTACCTGAGCCCGACCCTAGATGGGCTTCGGGCTACTCGACCCTAAATGAGATTTTTTATTTAAAAAAATTAAAATAAAAATTCTATAATATTTATTATAAATAAAATTAAAAATTATGTTATTTTAAACATAATACATTTTTAAGTACTATATTATCTATTATAAATACTATAATGTGTTTCTAAATACAATACATGTCTAAATTGTATAAAATAATACTTGAATATTTATTATAAGAGAAAAACTAATATAATACGATGAAAAAATGTTGATTATATTAATGTATAATATTTAAAAGAGAACTATTGAATAAAATAGAGATAAAATTTAGTGAAGTGAGAAAAATCAATATGCTATTTTGGAGTAAGATAATATAAAGATTAATATATTTTTTTAAAGTTTATAATTATGCGGGCCTAATGGGCCACCCACGACCCATATGGGCTAGCCCTAATAGGTAGCGGGCTTTTCAGGGCTGGGTTAAAAAGGCCCTGAAAAATATGGGCTCTAATTTTAAGGCCCAAGCCCTATGATTTTTCGGGCCTGGTGGACCGGCCCATATGGGCTAGCTCATTTTGACAGCTCTAATGATAATGCGAGAATATAAAGTAGAATCTATGATGTTTGATGTGATCAAATGTTTAATATGTGATGTTTGATGTGATACAATGTTATATTATTGGTTAATGATTTGTTGTGCATTCTGAGACTATTGGAGCGGTCGGGATCGAATAAGCGAGTTTTGGACATGTTCAATCGAGAAAAAGTCAAAAATAATTTCGAGAAAAATTAGAAATTGCGAAAATGCGATCAGGGTTGTTCGGTGGAGCCATGACGGTGAGATCGCACCCGAACAGCGTCGGCGAATCATAGCTTCGCGGCGGATCATGCTAAAACGAAGGCGATGGTGGGCCGCACCAGAATAGGAGCGGAATGGGCCGGAAAAACGACAACGACGCAGGTGGGATCAGCGACGGCGGGTTTCACGGTCCTATTTAACAAATTTTGAGTCATTTTCGGTTTCGTGTCTTATGTATTGTTTCTTGTGTTTTAAGAGCTTTCCAATTCATTTTGCAAATGGGTTTTAAGAAACCCTTGTCAAATGGCAGTGAGACATTTTAGAATTAAGACAAGAGTTGTGAGAAACCCTTATAGTGATTTAAGGAGTTTGAGTTGTGTTTTAAATGTTTAGAGTTGAGTTTGAGTTATTGATGTGTTTAGAGTTGAAGTTGATATGTTTAGAGTTGAGTTTGAGAATTAAATGAATTGTGTTTGAGTTATCGATATGTGTAGAGTTGAGTGAGAGTTAAATGAGTTGAGTTAGGGTTGTTCTTGAGATCTTAAGGGATATGCCTGCAACCCTTAATCTATGAATAAAAGTTGTTAAAGTTAATTGTGAGTTCTATGAACATGACTCGTTAAATATTAATGGTTGGTGTTGTTTGGATGTTGTTGATGAGTACTGTCGAGATAATAATTATTTTAATTATTATGCTGAGTTATAATGAAAAATGTCGAGTTATGCTGATATGTTTGGTTCAGAGTATAATCATTGTTGTAGCATTGTATTGACGATGTTCATGTCGAGTTTTAGGTTCAGAGAGGAACCAGTGATGAGCATTAGAGTTGGAGGTTTTAGAGGAGAATTGAATTTGTTTGTCGCATTCATGCTTCATGTGTATCAGAGTTTGGTAGGACTTTAGTCCAGTGACGAGTAGGACTTTGATCAAGCGACGAGTTGCAGGTTCAAAGAGGAACCAATGACGAGTTTCAGGTTCGGAGAGGAACCAATGACAATGGATTAATCAGTAACATACCTATGACATCCAAAACCTTGGTATCACATGCATTGGAGTAGAGGATATGAATACATTGCATGCATGATTGCGTTTGTGAATGATTAATTTTGTGGATGAATTGCATGATTGATTATCTATGCTAATTGTACTATCCTTGTTGTTTTATACACCGTTAACATATGTGAATGGATTCTCACCTGTAGCGGTAAAAATGTGACTCGAGCGCAATCGCGCGTTCGAAGTACAACAGAGTCGCCACCGAACTTTATTTATTCCAAGAAGGAAAGGGAAAATATCGATAAAACCCACGAAGAGAAAAGAAACGGATAAGATGGTCGTTCGTAACCAAATTAGGGTTCGGGAGTCGGTTAAGCAAGGGGAAGGTATTAGCACCCCTCACCTCCATCGTACTCGATGGGACCCATTTAGTTAGTTTCGTGTTTGAGTGTTAGTGTAATGTTTGCGTTCTTGTGTTCTTATGCTTATTAATCGAGAAAAAATAAAAGAAAGATTTTTTTTAAGTTTTTTTTTTACTATGAGGAAAAAGAAAAGATTTTTTATTATTATGCTCGCCAAGACATTTGTATCTTGTGCCTACGTATTCCCTAGTGCAATGGGAAAGTCAGAGCAATCGTAGTTCGGGCGAAGAACCACGAAAAGTTTTGTTGGTTGATTTTAGCGAGAGGTACTCGATCGCTTTCAAATAGAAATACTACGCGCACATGGATGTGAGATCACTACAAGAATGGATGACTAAATCACGATAAGACATGATTTTTGCCATCATCGCATTCGAGTGGAAGATATTCGATCTTCACATGTGGAAGTATGTTCGTATTGAAAATTGGATAAGTACCTCGTTTATGAAAAGAGTTTTAAAAACCATAAGGCAAAAATGGTTGAATGAAATTGAAGTTGCGTTTTAAACGGACATTTAGCAAAGGATTGAGCATAGGTGTTCACCTAGCGCGTCTTTACCCAAGGTATTGAACAGGAGCGAGCCCCATTTTCACTTGTTGTCCTTGTTAATTAATTTTGGTTCGAAAGATCAGGGTATTCAAGAGGTGTGCACTTCTTGTCACAAGATCTTTCGGTTTGATTAATGTATTTTAAATTCAAAAGATCAAGGTATTCAAGAGGTGTTCACCCCTTGTCACAGGATCTTTCGGTTTGATTAAGGAGTTTTGGTTCGAGAAAATCAAGGTATTCAAGAGGTGTGCACTTCTTGTCACTTAATTTCTCGATTTATTTAAGAAAGCGTTTTATTGTTTGATTCAAAGGATCGAAGGTATTCAAGAGGTGTTCACCCCTTGTCACTTAATCACTTTGATTTAATTAATATATTTTGATTCAAAAGATCAAGGTATTCAAGAGGTGTTCACCCCTTGTCACATGATCTTTTGGTTTTGTTAATGAAAAAGATTTTTGGAAAGAAAACTCGACTTTGGATCGAGAAATGATTTGAAATGACTTGGCGTTGGACCAAGATTTATTGAAAAATGAATTAAATGAATATTATATTTTTTCGGATTTTTAACAATAAAGAGAAAATAAAAGTATAATAAAAAACGTATTTTTGTGTTTTGTTATGAAAATAAAATTAACTACATAATACTAATATTAATATTTTTTGTATTTTTAATAAGAAAAAAAAAATAAATTAAGAGCATGTTTTTGTATTTTGTTAAAATAAACATTAAAACAATTCAAAATAACCAATAAAAACTAAAAGAAAACAATAAGAAAACAATAAGAAAGGGGTGAATGAGGCATCGGCAGGGTGAACCAAGAGTAAATCGGACTGGGCTTTTGCAAGGGATTTCGACCCAAAAAACAACAAGTAAACCATCAGCCAAATGGGTGTAAAACGTGGAAGGCGCGGTATGCAAATGGATAAAAATAAGTTGGGCTCACAATTTAAGCCCAAATTGAATTTGGAGAAAACCCTAGAACAATTGAAGAAACCAAATTGTCTCCCCCTAGCTCTCAACTCGGCCGCCTTTCTCTTTCTCTTTTTTCACGCTAATCTATCGTTTCTTCTGCAGAAGAGAAAACGGCGCATCTCTCATACTCTCACTATCTCTCACGATTCCCTCTTGGTCTCACCTCTCTTTCGTTTTCGTGAACAGACAACAGCAAAACGTAAATCCTCTCAGTCTCGCACTCGCTCTTCAACAACAACAACAACTACGGCCCTCACTTAATCGAACCTCAACCTCTCGGTTTCAAACAAAACAACCTTTTCGATTAAGAAGACAGCAACGGTAATTACATAGCAACAGTCAAGCAAGAATATAATCAAACATGGTTCAAGATCCACACAAATAGAAATTACAATAAACATTTATCGAGTATGGAGCATTAGCACAAAAGATTTAGGAGATTCAAACCGATTTGAAGCTTTTTCCAGGTATATCGTTCTTCCTTTGCGTCTCTGATTTTATGCTTATGCAATCATCTTCTCTGCAATTTCTGGGCGCGAGTCGATGCGTGTGGCGAATGGTGCCTGAGCGTTGTTGCGTTGAAACTTTGATGATATTGAAGATGATGTGTCGATGTTGATTTGTGGTTAGAGGGACTTGTATAACTGTTGTGTTGTTTTATACTTGTGCAGGGTTTGTGATGTGTGATTGAAGGTTGTAATGATTATTTGATGTGTATTAGTTTATTGAAGGATGTTGTGGAGTTTGTATGAATGTTTCTGGACAGAGGTTTTGGGAAGATTTTGCTAGAAATTTTGAGAGAGTTTCAGCAGGGTATTGTTATTCGTCTCCCCCCCCTTTCTTGCTTGCTGTTGCTCTTGTTTTATAGATAGATGAAAATGATTTTGGGGGGAAAGTTTGGTGAGATTTGAACATTTTTGGTTAACTGACCTCTGTTCTTTCTTGATGCAGGTCTGTGTATGAATATAATGGTGAAAGTTTTGGCTTATTATGCAGTAAGTTGGTGAAGCAGAGAAATGCAGTCTGCTGAGTGTAAGAGGCGTGGGATGGAGGAACAGAGCATGTGCAGATTTTTGTTTTGACTATATTTTTTGTGTGTGTAATGGACTTAAGTAAACAAAAGATCAATTTGGGGGCCCAGACAGATGAAAGCCTCTTTTTTTTGTTGTTGTTGTAAATCTTATTTATTTTTTGAACAAACTAATAATAATAATAATAATAAAAGATGTTAAAAAATGAAATAACAACTAATTTAAATAAATTTAAACTAAAAATAAAAAGATATTAGAACTAAAAAGATTAACCTAATTTAAATCTAGACTAAAAATTGATATTAAAACAAAAATAAAACTAAGAATAAAATGATATTAAGACTAAAATAAATCTAAACTACACTATCTAAAGCTATTTTTGTTGACTTTTTAAAGAGTCAATTTTTTTCAAGATACGCAAAAATGCGGCGATTGAACTATGAATGCACATGAAATATGAATGTGATAATATCGAAATGAACGAAATCGGTAGGTCAAAAATTGGGGTGCGACAGATGCCCCTATTTAAGTTTCTTCTATCGAAGATGCGAAGAGACTTAAATACAAAGTACACAATTTTTTACCTTCATATGCAAATGAAATGCAATGCATGGATTCTTTTTTGTCATTTTGAATGCAATATGATATGAGACACTCTGAATTCTGTGGGGAATATAGTGCCACAAGAGACAAACTACCAGTGTAATGTATAAAAGACTTAATGGAAGAGACAAAGATATTCAGAAAATCATTGAATAAACTCTGGAAAAAGACATTAAAGTCATCCAGAAAAACATTGAATGAACTTCGAGAACACAATCAAGTACATCCAGAATAACATTGAACGTACGAGAAGCAAACACCGGAGATATCCAGAAAAGCGTTGAATAACCTCTAAAACACATCGTTAAAGACATTCTGAAGATCATTGAATAATCTTTGGAAAGCGCATCCAGAAAAGCATTAGATGTGGAAACCAGATGAAAAATCTGAGTAGTCATCCAGAGAAGCATTGAATGATACCACGGATCCTGGAGAAAGCAGCCATGACATTCAGGAAATCATTGAATGTATGGAAACAAACTGAATATTCTAGAAAAGCATTAGAAAAATAGAGACATATTCGGAAAAGCATCGGGTTTGACAAAGACAAATTGAAACAAATGGATAGAATTATTTAATTGATGCCAAGTGAGTTGGACTTCGATCTTAGGGTAAGATGTTAGAAGCAGCAAGACTTGGGAAAATGCGCATGAGGATGCATGATATGTGGTTCCTTCAATGCATGATATGAATGATGAATGAAATGCAATTATTTGTGACAACTGAGGCAGACTCTTTTGTGCGGCAGAAAAGGACATTTGGTTCCTCAACACAAAGAACATTATCAATTCTATTATGTCACACTGATGATCCTTTTGGGAAGGACTGCTAAACTGCTTGGGGATCGCTGAAGAAAAATGCCCCTGACTGGCTGATTGTTAACTGATCCCTGCTTCAACTCTTGAAATGAATGTCGGGAACACTTGCCCCAGTATAAATCTTGAACAACTGGATCTTGAAGTAACGTGCCCCTGATAGGATCACTGATCAAGTCTCTTGACTGTTTGAACTCCCTTGAAAGATGAGTACTTGCAAATAAAATGTTCATTCAAAATGGTAATTTTAATGCAACGCTCAAAGCATATTTTGAAATCAAAATCACTTATTGGAATGATGCTATTGATGCAAAGAAAAGTAGTCAAAGGTCCAAACACAATGGTCTAGACATTCAAAATGATGGATAAAGCAAAAGGTATGGTAAAACAAACTATAAAAATCTTTAGGAGTCAGGTTAACGCAACCTTGTTGTAGTATGCTTTTTCAAAATAAACCTTGCTTCAATTAGGTCTTTTGAAGGTTGAAACGTGGCTTGGTTCACGGTTTATGAAACAAAGGATATAGGCTCAAAGTATATTTGTACCCACCCATTCTTCGTGATGATCTCCAATCCTACGCTCAGTTAACTCAAATTATGCATTCAGGTTCCAAGAGACTTTGGAATTGCACCTATTCATGTGATGGTTTAAAGACCAAGGGAATTTTTGAGATGGCAGTCACTTCTTCCTTTTGATGGTCACAACGTTTTATTGTTGTTCAAGGAATTTATTGACTTCTCTTTTTAGCTTTATATCCCTAACTTTTGCCTGAACTGTTTTCATTTGAGATTACAGCCAGCGGGATGCCCCAATTTTGCCTAAGTCTCCTTCGTAGGTTTTGACTTAGCGGGCTTTTTTTGTTTTTTTTTGGAAATATTTTTGTATTCGGAAAGATAGTGACTGCCTCCATAATGATTGATGATAACCATCTTGGTCACTTTTGATTGAAACCTTTATTGGAAGGTGTACTTAATGGTTCTCTTGAATTTGAATGCACAGGTAAATTAACTGAGACCTACCCTGCCCCAGGTTAAAATTGCGGGTTTTTTCGTTTAAAAGAAGCTCCAACTTCAAAGGCTCAAAGGGGTTGACTAGGGATTAACTTCCTTGTATCTCCAGTGTTTGGGATTGAAACAATGCCTTTACATCATCAGCAAAGTTTTATTTGAAAGCATATAATTCAACAATTTTGGGTATTTCGTTGTCATCATCCTCCCTCCAATCTTTGCATAAACAAAAGCTTAATAAAGAAAGTGAAAAAGAGATATATTTTTGTTTTTTTTTTGTTTTTTAAAGATAAAGCATAAAGATAAACACAATGGGTTGAATCAAAACACACAATGCTCATTTCATTAAAATTAATAATCAAGAACAAACAAAATTCAAATGCAGTACACAAGATAAAACAAGGAAATCGCAAACAGAAGGAAACGAGGCCTAGTGACTAATCAGTGACAAGGAGGAGCTATCCTGTCTGAAACACTTGGCTTTAGGAAAGTAGCTTGTCAATCTTAGTTTTCAGCCACTTTTGTCATGCTCGGGTAAAGGATTCTCGACAACATTTGGAGTACGAGCCTTTAATTCTATCACCTTTCCTCTGACCAAGTCTTGTACTCTAGCCTTCAGTGCGTAACAACGTTCTAAATCATGACCAGCGGCTCCCTGATGGAACTCACAGTGAAGATCAGATCTGAAATTATCTGGAAGAGGATTTGGAGGAGTCAAGGGTCTTGTAGTAATCAAACCTAGTTGAACCAAATGAGGATACAGTTCTGTGTAAGTCGTCGGGATCGGGTCAAACTGAGTCCTAGACCTTGCAGCGCGATTTTGATTCTGACCAGCATTTTGGAGAGGAGCTTGAACTTGTTGCACTTTGGCAACAGAAGCAACAACAGCTATCTGGGATTGATCATAATGTTGAGCTTTCTGACGAGGTCCTCTATCATCGTTTGAAACAGCGTTGGTTTCACCATCTTTCTTCTTATAGAAGTTTCCATAGGGTTTCTTTGCCCCACTAGAGGATTCTGCAGCATTAGCAACTTTGCCTTTCTTGATTCCTTCCTCTAGCCTTTGACCAATGGTCACCAAATCAGTAAAGTTGGAGGAAACGCTTCCAATCATCTTCTCCCAATAGATAGGTGAGAGAGTATCCATAAACATTCCAGTTAATTCTTTTTCAGCCAAAGGAGGTTCCACTTGAGAAGCTAGCTCTCTCCAACGTTGAGCATACTCCTTGAAGGACTCTCTTTCTTTTTGAGACATGTTTTGCAGTTGACGGCGATCAGGAGCCATGTCCAGATTGTACTTGTATTGCTTCATGAAAGCATCATTCAGATCTTGGAAGCAATGAATATGACTCTTCTCCAGTCCCATATACCACTTCAGGGAAGCACCAGTCAGGCTATCTTGAAAACAATGAATCAGCAATTTGTCGTTCTTGGTATATGCAGCCATCTTGCGGTAATACATGGTCAAATGACTTCTTGGACAAGTGTACCCTTTGTACTTTTCAAACTCAGGAATTTTGAACTTTGCAGGCATAACCAGGTCAGAAACCAAACACATGTTCTCAGCAGCAACCCCAAAATTATCAGCACCTTCCATGGCTCTTAGTCTTTTCTCCAGGATTTGATATTGTTCTTTGACTTCATCAATGTCACCAGCTTGGCGCTCAAAGAGAGGATTTTCATAAGTGGTTTGGCCATCAGCGTGCACAATTGGTTGACATTCAGTCATGATTGGAGTTTGGAATATTGGTCGTGAAGTTTGACCAACCATAGCAGCAGTAGCGTGAGGCGGAGAATAATCTGGAGGTAAACCAAACTCGGGCCATGTAGTGGCGGGCCTTTGAACAGGAATAGGGTCTTCAACATCGTTAGCGACCTCTTGAATAGCAGTCCTTTGAGGTGGTTCTCCTCTAGCAATCAGAACTTGCAACATCTCGGTGAGCTTAGTCATTCCTGACTTCAAATCCTCAATCTCCATTCTAACTTCAGCATTGTGTTGTTCTTGGTCCGCCATTCTTCGTCTGACGTTGGCTCTAGTCTCGTACTCGTGTGGAGGAACCAGTTTGACAGATGACAGATAACTGAATGAAAGAGACAGTTGGAATGAGGTACTTGGACAACATGCATGATGCAAATGATATGCAATGCCATGCAATGCAAAGTATGATAACAAAACAACCTATAGGAAGGCTCCTTAAGTTAGGATAGTTCTAAGTTCTTTACCCAAGAATCCCCTCACAAGGTTAGCTCTAGAGTTTTTGGATATAACATAACCTCTACAGATGGAACGGGTTCTAAAGGTCCTTGGAGTTAGCAACGAAATCAGATTTCTGCCATGCGATGGGCGAACCATCTTATGACAAATTTCATGACCAAGTCTCCTCCAAGTGGGGTTCTCGTATTAGCCATTCAAGGTGTTCACCTTGGGGACTAGCACTACACAACCACCTCCTAACTTATGTTTTTCTCTTGTTTTTCAAAGCTCGGGTTGAGAGCTTCTCTCAAGTATCATTCCCATACCCACAAATGAGTATATACAGAAATAAATAAAAAGCGGTAAAACAAGAGTAAAGAAACATAAACAACAAAAGAGTAAACATAAAGAATATAAGAATAAGCATAAAGAACATAAGAATAAACAAACAAAAGCAAACACTCAAACATAAAACAAACTAAACTAGGGTTGACTCTCTTAGGATATCCCCAGCAGAGTCGCCACTTTCTGTAGCGGTAAAAATGTGACTCGAGCGCAATCGCGCGTTCGAAGTACAACAGAGTCGCCACCGAACTTTATTTATTCCAAGAAGGAAAGGGAAAATATCGATAAAACCCACGAAGAGAAAAGAAACGGATAAGATGGTCGTTCGTAACCAAATTAGGGTTCGGGAGTCGGTTAAGCAAGGGGAAGGTATTAGCACCCCTCACCTCCATCGTACTCGATGGGACCCATTTAGTTAGTTTCGTGTTTGAGTGTTAGTGTAATGTTTGCGTTCTTGTGTTCTTATGCTTATTAATCGAGAAAAAATAAAAGAAAGATTTTTTTTAAGTTTTTTTTTTACTATGAGGAAAAAGAAAAGATTTTTTATTATTATGCTCGCCAAGACATTTGTATCTTGTGCCTACGTATTCCCTAGTGCAATGGGAAAGTCAGAGCAATCGTAGTTCGGGCGAAGAACCACGAAAAGTTTTGTTGGTTGATTTTAGCGAGAGGTACTCGATCGCTTTCAAATAGAAATACTACGCGCACATGGATGTGAGATCACTACAAGAATGGATGACTAAATCACGATAAGACATGATTTTGGCCATCATCGCATTCGAGTGGAAGATATTCGATCTTCACATGTGGAAGTATGTTCGTATTGAAAATTGGATAAGTACCTCATTTATGAAAAGAGTTTTAAAAACCATAAGGCAAAAATGGTTGAATGAAATTGAAGTTGCGTTTTAAACGGACATTTAGCAAAGGATTGAGCATAGGTGTTCACCTAGCGCGTCTTTACCCAAGGTATTGAACAGGAGCGAGCCCCATTTTCACTTGTTGTCCTTGTTAATTAATTTTGGTTCGAAAGATCAGGGTATTCAAGAGGTGTGCACTTCTTGTCACAAGATCTTTCGGTTTGATTAATGTATTTTAAATTCAAAAGATCAAGGTATTCAAGAGGTGTTCACCCCTTGTCACAGGATCTTTCGGTTTGATTAAGGAGTTTTGGTTCGAGAAAATCAAGGTATTCAAGAGGTGTGCACTTCTTGTCACTTAATTTCTCGATTTATTTAAGAAAGCGTTTTATTGTTTGATTCAAAGGATCGAAGGTATTCAAGAGGTGTTCACCCCTTGTCACTTAATCACTTTGATTTAATTAATATATTTTGATTCAAAAGATCAAGGTATTCAAGAGGTGTTCACCCCTTGTCACTTGATCACTTTGATTTTATTAAAGAGTTTTGGTTCAAGAAAATCAAGGTATTCAAGAGGTGTGCACTTCTTGTCACTTGATTTCTTTGATTTGATTAAGAAAGTTTTTTTTATTGTTTGATTCAAAGGATCGAAGGTATTCAAGAGGTGTTCACCCCTTGTCACTTAATCACTTTGATTTAATTAATGTGTTTTGATTCAAAAGATCAAGGTATTCAAGAGGTGTGCACCCCTTGTCACATGATCTTTTGGTTTTGTTAATGAAAAAGATTTTTGGAAAGAAAACTCGACTTTGGATCGAGAAATGATTTGAAATGACTTGGCGTTGGACCAAGATTTATTGAAAAATGAATTAAATGAATATTATATTTTTTCGGATTTTTAACAATAAAGAGAAAATAAAAGTATAATAAAAAACGTATTTTTGTGTTTTGTTATGAAAATAAAATTAACTACATAATACTAATATTAATATTTTTTGTATTTTTAATAAGAAAAAAAAAATAAATTAAGAGCATGTTTTTGTATTTTGTTAAAATAAACATTAAAACAATTCAAAATAACCAATAAAAACTAAAAGAAAACAATAAGAAAACAATAAGAAAGGGGTGAATGAGGCATCGGCAGGGTGAACCAAGAGTAAATCGGACTGGGCTTTTGCAAGGGATTTCGACCCAAAAAACAACAAGTAAACCATCAGCCAAATGGGTGTAAAACGTGGAAGGCGCGGTATGCAAATGGATAAAAATAAGTTGGGCTCACAATTTAAGCCCAAATTGAATTTGGAGAAAACCCTAGAACAATTGAAGAAACCAAATTGTCTCCCCCTAGCTCTCAACTCGGCCGCCTTTCTCTTTCTCTTTTTTCACGCTAATCTATCGTTTCTTCTGCAGAAGAGAAAACGGCGCATCTCTCATACTCTCACTATCTCTCACGATTCCCTCTTGGTCTCACCTCTCTTTCGTTTTCGTGAACAGACAACAGCAAAACGTAAATCCTCTCAGTCTCGCACTCGCTCTTCAACAACAACAACAACTACGGCCCTCACTTAATCGAACCTCAACCTCTCGGTTTCAAACAAAACAACCTTTTCGATTAAGAAGACAGCAACGGTAATTACATAGCAACAGTCAAGCAAGAATATAATCAAACATGGTTCAAGATCCACACAAATAGAAATTACAATAAACATTTATCGAGTATGGAGCATTAGCACAAAAGATTTAGGAGATTCAAACCGATTTGAAGCTTTTTCCAGGTATATCGTTCTTCCTTTGCGTCTCTGATTTTATGCTTATGCAATCATCTTCTCTGCAATTTCTGGGCGCGAGTCGATGCGTGTGGCGAATGGTGCCTGAGCGTTGTTGCGTTGAAACTTTGATGATATTGAAGATGATGTGTCGATGTTGATTTGTGGTTAGAGGGACTTGTATAACTGTTGTGTTGTTTTATACTTGTGCAGGGTTTGTGATGTGTGATTGAAGGTTGTAATGATTATTTGATGTGTATTAGTTTATTGAAGGATGTTGTGGAGTTTGTATGAATGTTTCTGGACAGAGGTTTTGGGAAGATTTTGCTAGAAATTTTGAGAGAGTTTCAGCAGGGTATTGTTATTCGTCTCCCCCCCTTTCTTGCTTGCTGTTGCTCTTGTTTTATAGATAGATGAAAATGATTTTGGGGGGAAAGTTTGGTGAGATTTGAACATTTTTGGTTAACTGACCTCTGTTCTTTCTTGATGCAGGTCTGTGTATGAATATAATGGTGAAAGTTTTGGCTTATTATGCAGTAAGTTGGTGAAGCAGAGAAATGCAGTCTGCTGAGTGTAAGAGGCGTGGGATGGAGGAACAGAGCATGTGCAGATTTTTGTTTTGACTATATTTTTTGTGTGTGTAATGGACTTAAGTAAACAAAAGATCAATTTGGGGGCCCAGACAGATGAAAGCCTCTTTTTTTTTTTGTTGTTGTAAATCTTATTTATTTTTTGAACAAACTAATAATAATAATAATAATAAAAGATGTTAAAAAATGAAATAACAACTAATTTAAATAAATTTAAACTAAAAATAAAAAGATATTAGAACTAAAAAGATTAACCTAATTTAAATCTAGACTAAAAATTGATATTAAAACAAAAATAAAACTAAGAATAAAATGATATTAAGACTAAAATAAATCTAAACTACACTATCTAAAGCTATTTTTGTTGACTTTTTAAAGAGTCAATTTTTTTCAAGATACGCAAAAATGCGGCGATTGAACTATGAATGCACATGAAATATGAATGTGATAATATCGAAATGAACGAAATCGGTAGGTCAAAAATTGGGGTGCGACATCACCCCTATTTGTTCTATATGTTGTCTTTACGTTTGTGGTGCATCTAGTCAGGTAGACGAGCTTTAGTTGTTGCTTGTGTTGGAGAATGGCATAATTGATCTTCTTCGCTATTTATCATTTCTTAGTTTATATAGTTTCTGTGTGTCCCTTTAATAGTGTAACACTGGGATGAGAATATTATTTTCTGTTTTATGCTTTGAAAGTTGTTGAACTATTTATTTTATGATTTAAACTGAAGTTGGTTTTATTTTATGAAACAATTAAAGTTGTGTTGAGATTTATTTCCGCTGCTCTAATATGATTTGAGAAAGATGTTATATTGAGAAAATGTGACACCCTTTTTGAATAAATTAATCTGCTTTATTATATAAATTAAGTCTTTTGGGGTTCGAGTGTTACAGCGGACCCCAAAAATGACAAAAAATAGTTCAAAAGAGTATTTGTGTGCGTGTGCATGTGTACGTGTAAGGTGTATGAGATATGTGATTGCAATCCGTGAGACTTTCTCATACATTAGGAAGAACGAAAAATAAGAAACATTTTTATTTATCAAGAAGGTGTTATATTATTGTAAAAAAAAGTTTCAATGAGTCACTGTTATGATGTTCTAACCTAAGATTCCAAAGGGGTGAGTGTTATTAGATATATAAGACATATAATTTGTATTGACAAAAGAAATACAAAGAAAATAGCTCTTATTTTAGGAAACAAAATCAGCCTAGAACTAGTATACTAGGAAGTAGTTGTAGAGATGTGGGAAAACTCATAAAGACCATCTAGTAAAACACACACCCTTGAAGTAGCACAGTGTCCTAATATTTTACAAGATAGTTATTAGAAGTGAATATAAAATACACATTGGTGTCATGAGTAAACTGACTCACAATAATGAGATTTTTGGTAATGGATGGAAAATGGAGAAGATTAAGAAGGAAAATGACATGTGTGGTTGTCTAGGATAGGGAAAATGAATGAGACAAATATAGTTTATAATCAAACGTTGACCATTCTTTATGTATATATGATCATAACCTTCATATGGAGTAGTTTTTTTTTTTTAGATTCTTATGTTGATCAAGTGACTCCAAATACAATGGGGTGAATTGTGATATTAAAAAGCAATTTATAAAAACTAATTTTGAAAGCGTTCATGTTAGTATATATAAAAAAAAGGCAAGACACATAACAACAATAAAATAAATAATAGTAGAAATGTTTCTATTCACAAAAAATGGTGTATTATGAAAAGAAGAGAAGTCTCCTTTATATCGGAGCAAATCTTACTAAAAAAAGAAACAATCCATTAGCATTTTAAATGATTTAATTAATTAATTGTATGTGATAATTGATTAACCAATCAAATTTTGAGTTTTGACATCACCTAATTAATTAACATCTTATTTAATTGATTAAGCGACATTACAAATTTAGAAGCTCTTAATCAATTAACCAGTGTAAAAGACCTTTCTAATTGATTAGTCAAACTTAAAACCAATTAGGCTCGTGCTCAGAAAGGCTATACGAGATTTTATTAAAATATAAAAGAGTTTTGTAAATTATTTTGTGTGTGTGAATTATCTTAGTACCTCAAGAGTTACTCTTATTCCTTTTACAATTAACTAATCAAAACTTGGTAAAATCCTAAGTGCATGACCTGATGAGCTTTAACACTTTCACATCTTTCACAACTTTAACATCACAACTTTAAGACTTCAAGTACCTACGCTTGATGAAGCTTTGTCTAGTACCTTCAACTAAAAATTGGTATATTTGAGTGATAAGGCTTGTGGTATCTTATTTGGATGCCATCACCAGGAACCACTGAATAGTTGCAATTAACTCTCCGTTTGATAATTGTCGCCGAGAACTTCTTGAATCATTAACACATACGTCATTTTACTTTTGGAGTTTTCATATTTTAAACTTCTTGAAAGTTACCATCGTCAAAACTAAAGGATGGTTATACCTGCACATCACATAGATCTACATCCTATAATCATTTGTCATATGAAGAGAGGCATCAAGTTCAAGAAACAGGGGGTTGATAAAGAGAGAAAATTATTAGTGACACGTGCAATAGGTTGATTATTGATCATGTTAGGAGGATGTGGTTGGTAGGCCAGTCTAAACCCAGTATGATGAGGTTGAGAATTTTTAACATTTAAGGTAGATGAGAGATATCCATTGTAACCTTAAAAAATAGGTTTATTTATATATAGAGAACCATTGTGTAAGGGTTGAAAGCTTTGATTAATCCGGAGCCAATGGTTGAAAAAAGTGTGACTAAATTTGGAGCACACCTGGTAGTGAACTTTAGAATTACAACCTCCCCTACCATGATTTCCACGACCTTTAAAAGACTTGTAATCAGGTTTTGTCAAATACAAAGGAGATGAGTCCTTAGGTGAGGAATGTGAGGTGTCAATACTAGATAGTGTGAGATTAAGAGATGCGGTCTCAATCAATGTGTCATTCTTATAAAATCACATCATTGCGATGAAAAAAAAAGAATGAGATCTTCTATTCATGTCAAGACATTCACATTTTTGTGAATTCAAAGTGTCATACCCCAAAATTTGCCTTCCATATTCCATTCACAATAATTCAAAGTTCAAGAGATTCATCCAGTCATTCTCCTGAGCAAGAGCCTCCTAAAGATAGGGTTTGAGGTTCTCTTGAGGAAATCAACAAGACAAGATCCCTAACCAAGCTCTCCATGGCCTATGATGATCCAAGATACTTCTATGTCAAAAGTCAAAGCCCAATTCCAAAGATTACTCATTCAAAAGCTCAGATGATCCACAGTCAACTGGTTTGACCTAAAAGTCAACCATAATCAAAGCACAGTCAAAACCTCTCAATTTTGGTCAACATCAAGAATGTGAGGTTATATACATCATTTGATCAAAGGTTGATCATGATCCATCAATAGAAACTCAGAAATGAACAAATGCAAAAAGGTTCAAATTAGGGTTTCTTTAGGAGAAAGTCAACTCAACTTTGACTGGCCATAACTTTCACATGGAACATCAAAAATTACCCACTCAAAGCCTATTTGTAAGGAAATTGGATTCCCTACAACTTTGTCTCTCACAAGCCAAGGCTATAAATGCTTCATTTGGGAGATATGATACAAAAGATTACAGGTCCTTTTCAAACATCATTCAAAAGCAGTTTTTTGTCAAAGAGGATATGATCAAGATAAAAGCTATAAATGAAAAATATGTTCCAAAGTGGCTTATAGAGGACATCTTGAGGTTTCCAAAAAGTCCTAGAACTCCTTCATAGCTTAAAAATTGAGTGAGATATGCTTGGTCAAAGTTGGGTAATTTTAAAGGACAAAATGTGAAATAAAGGAGGTTCAAATTGGTTTTCTTGCAAATGGGCCTATACTTTTATGACTTAAACGTGGTCCACAAGTCATTTAGGTTATCCAAACCATGTGCCACGAAATTGAGCTTATTATTTGATTTTATATGATTTTTATTTCATTTAAAATGATTTAATTAAAGGGAAAAATCAAATATTTTGTTAAGAGGGGCATATTGATTGAGTCCAATTAGTATTAATGACAAATTGCAATATAATTTTCGTGCATAAGTGATTGGGAGATATTGGCACAAAATTGGACAAAAATAGCAAGCTTCCATTAAAGAATAAAATCAAATTTCTCAAACTTGGGAAGATTGGATTCAAGGGAGTTTTGGGCTATTTTTCTTAACCTACTTCCCAGCCTATAAGTACCTAACACATGCCACAGGAATAAGGGTTGGAAAATCTGGGCAGAAGTGAACTTGCAAGAACTCCAAAAGTCACCCAAGAACTTGAATTCGGTTTCAAAGAATTGGAGACTTTCGAAGAGATTTAAAGGTTGCAAAAGCTTCCTCAAGTGATTCTGAACGTGTCTGGATCGTTGCTCTGCTTCAGCACCCCCAGAATATTCTCCAATTAGCCAAGGTAGGTCGTTCTGAACTTTCGATCGATTAGCATCATTGTTGCATTTATATGTTGAATTGTTTGTGTATTATGCTTTGTGTGGTTGTTATGATCGTTTCTGGATCAGCCAATTGAAGTTTGTGTGTCTAATACATGATCGGCCATTGAAGGCCGAACAAGGTTTTTAGGGTTTAAATTAGGGATTTTAGATAAGGGTAAAATTAGATCAAAACAAGGGCTGGGTTGAATTCGCATGGTGAAAACGAAGGGTTTGGGGTAGGTGCGAAATATTTATATGCATGCATGTCCTATTCGTTATTTTTCAGGTGCATAGGCTACGAAACGAATTCGCAGCAAATTCGTAGCTAAATCGTAGCTGATTCTGCAGAAAATTACAAGTATAGTGGGGAAGATGATGGCGTGGCATCACGCCACTGGTTCGTTTGAATTTCGCGCGCAGGAATTCTGTTATCATTATTATTTTGTATATGACATGTTGGAAGCGTGTTTCAAACACACGCGCGCGCTAGTTGGGTTGGTCATGGCATGTGTTGACATAGGGGGCATGGGTTCGATACCCAGCTCCCACATATATATTTTTTTCAGATTTTCTAAACTTGATCCTGTGCGCCCTAGGCTTTAATCCTCACCATGTACCTCCCAGATCTAACCATTCAACCCACCATTCAGCCAGATCCAATGACCAGAATTAACCCCTGTACCATAGAGCCTCAAGCCTGCCATACTGAATAAAAAACCCTAATAACCTAAATTAATTTTAATTAATTTATATGTTTTAATTAATTCTTTTTAATTTATTTATTTATATGACAATAATTATTTTTATAAATAAATTAACATATGATATTGATATTAAAATTCCAATTTATTGTTCGTCCCGATTAAATCGATTAATCGCAATGGGCAATAATCAATTTTAATTAAAATGTTTATTTAATTAAAATATAAATAAATTTTATTTAGTTAAATGGTTTCAACTATTTTTATTAGTTGCGATGATTAACTTATTTGTTTTTCTCATTTTAATTCATTATTCTTTCTAATCGAATCAATCGATTACAAGGGATAATGATACAAACTAAATTATTAAAATTCCTAAAAAATACCATTATTCGTTATTAGTGATAATTGAACCTAACAATTAAAATTGGTAATGATACAACTGCTAATCTTTTAACTATGGTGATCAAATCTATTGATCATCGCGGTTAATAGTACAAACTAAAATCAGGGTTGTACGCCCAATCCTAAAACACTTCCCAAAACATTTTCAAAACTACGAATTATCCCAACTACGGTAGGCCACTCAAAAGCCTCAGAAACCATATCAAATCAAATTATAACTCTAAGGGCGTACAACCCTTCCCCGAACTACGTAGACTCTGATCCTCCATAAGGAGGTACGTAGGCACTTGGCAACAAGGCGAGTCCCCTCCCCCATAAATCTCATTTTGTCCCGATTATGTTCCCTTAATCATAAACCTTTGATTTTGATAATTTTTGCCATTTACTCTATAACTTTCTGTCACCTTTCTTTATATCAACCTTATAATGCAAACCATAGGAAAGGGTTGAGGGTGCCTAACACCTTCCCTCGACCTGAATATAGTATCTTACCCTGATCTCTTAACTGCGTGAGGTTTCCTATTCGCCTTGGTAGAATAGGTGGCGACTCTAAAAGTTAATTTTTAGGGCAGGTTGCTACACAAAGGAGATTCACTTTTACCTTCGTACCTTCAAGCTTGTTTCAGCAAAGTTTAACACGAAGATGACATGCTTTTGCACATGTCTATTTTTGAAAATAGTTGAACAATTTATTCCATAGCTCATGGGCACGAAAGCAACCAAGAACATGAGACATTATTTTGCATAATGACATGGACTGTAAACACGATTGGAGAATCTAGTCACAAGATCACATGAGAGATATGCATGACTCATTGATTAATTGGAGGGATCCTTGTCATTTGGAAATTTATCGGAATACTTAGACATGCAATGAATTCAGTAAGATCGCGTGCATTGATACAATGCTCTACATGTTGATGCCATAAATGAAAGTTATCTTCAGTGAGTTTCTCTGAGATTTTTAGAAAGAATTGAAGCAAGGAACAAGTTTCACTAACAAATAAATAAGTCAGCTGCTATGACGGGGAACTGTCACTTTGTGACAAATGTGGTTTTGACGGAGGTGGAGTGAGATCTGCCATGGATCAAACTAGATTTGTAACACCATATTATATTAGAGGAAATGATAGACTATATATGATTTGTAATTCTGATTAACTGATTTTCATCAAACAATTACAAAGGTGCACTTATATAGTTGGATAAAATAATTATTATACTAGGTTGTAATTGCCAACTATTGATAACTGCCAATTATTAAATAACTCATTTTACAAGTTAGTGTGCAAGGGATTAAGTAAGATACAAATTATCATCTTGTACGCTAAGGTACATATGATCTCTTCTATAGTGAATCATTGTTTGTTTTTTGTCGTGGTGCAATCTTGTTTGTTTTTTTTGTCTTACTACGATATGATATCTTCTATAGTGAATCATCTTGTACGCTAAGGTACATATGATCTCTTCTATAGTGAATCATCTTGTACGCTAAGGTACATATGATCTCTTCTATAGTGGAGAAACTCCAGTCAAGTCCACACAAACATGTTTCACTCCTAACCATCCGCACACCAGAACATCTGCGGGCTTCAGTGTTGATCTTTTCTCATGTGGGTCAATGAAGAAATTCACAGACCCCTCTTTTCCTATTTTTTACTATTAATAATTTAGATGTCTTGATTTTATTCACATTTTTTGTTTTGTTTTTGTTTTTCATGATGCTGAATTCATACTTGTTTCTAATATACTAATGAATCAATTTAATTGAACTATTGTCGTTTTCTAACAAAAGAGATGATTTTGTCAAGTCCATGAGTCTGTTCTAACGAAAGGTACTTGCATAGAAATGAACATAACACGTAACTTTACAAACAACCAATCATAATTTTTTTACTAATTAAAAAATAAAAATTAAATTTTCTCTTTTCTTCATTATCATCATCACTCCATAATTCCAATTAAAAAAACAAAATTTAAATTTTTTCTCAATTCTTATTAATTATTTCTAAGAATACTAGTAAAAGAGTCGTGCATCCGCACAGGTAAGTTCATTCATATCTTATATCATTCGGTAAAGCTTGATTGTTACTATACTAATATATAATTGTTATTATAGAATCATAAATAACTGTAAATATTTAAAAATAACTATGTAGCAAATCACCAACTTGATAAATTCATTATGTTTAATGACTATAAATATTTATAAATATTACTAATAACTATAAACATTTATAAACATTTATAAATGTTTATTGATTAAAATAAAAAATGTATTGCGGTGATAGTAACTCGTAAAAGAATATTATTTTGATTATTAAAAATAAAACATAAACTAAGCAAATAAAAAATTTAATTAAGGGTTATTCCAAGTCCATGTCAATATGTCAACAACTATTTTAATAGACTGAACAGAAATTTGTGACTCTTTCGTGATTAATTCTTTCGGGCTAAATAGCATTGTTCTTTCATATATAATGTAGAAACGTTTTAAATATGATTATTTAGTTAAATGGTTTCAACTATTTTTATTAGTTGCGATGATTAACTTATTTGTTTTTCTCATTTTAATTCATTATTCTTTCTAATTGAATCAATCGATTACAAGGGATAATGATACAAACTAAATTATTAAAATTCCTAAAAAATACCATTATTCGTTATTAGTGATAATTGAACCTATCAATTAAAATTGGTAATGATACAACTGCTAATCTTTTAACTATGGTGATCAAATCTATTGATCATCGCGGTTAATAGTACAAACTAAAATCAGGGTTGTACGCCCAATCCTAAAACACTTCCCAAAACCTTTTCAAAACTACGAATTATCCCAACTACGGTAGGCCACTCAAAAGCCTCAGAAACCATATCAAATCAAATTATAACTCTAAAGGCGTACAACCCTTCCCCGAACTACGTAGACTCTGATCCTCCATAAGGAGGTACATAGGCACTTGGCAACAAGGCGAGTCCCCTCCCCCATAAATCTCATTTTGTCCCGATTATGTTCCCTTAATCATAAACCTTTGATTTTGATAATTTTTGCCATTTACTCTATAACTTTCTGTCACCTTTCTTTATATCAACCTTATAATGCAAACCATAGGAAAGGGTTGAGGGTGCCTAACACCTTCCCTCGACCTGAATATAGTATCTTACCCTGATCTCTTAACTGCGTGAGGTTTCCTATTCGCCTTGGTAGAATAGGTGGCGACTCTAAAAGTTAATTTTTAGGGCAGGTTGCTACACAAAGGAGATTCACTTTTACCTTCGTACCTTCAAGCTTGTTTCAGCAAAGTTTAACACGAAGATGACATGCTTTTGCACATGTCTATTTTTGAAAATAGTTGAACAATTTATTCCATAGCTCATGGGCACGAAAGCAACCAAGAACATGAGACATTATTTTGCATAATGACATGGACTGTAAACACGATTGGAGAATCTAGTCACAAGATCACATGAGAGATATGCATGACTCATTGATTAATTGGAGGGATCCTTGTCATTTGGAAATTTATCGGAATACTTAGACATGCAATGAATTCAGTAAGATCGCGTGCATTGATACAATGCTCTACATGTTGATGCCATAAATGAAAGTTATCTTCAGTGAGTTTCTCTGAGATTTTTAGAAAGAATTGAAGCAAGGAACAAGTTTCACTAACAAATAAATAAGTCAGCTGCTATGACGGGGAACTGTCACTTTGTGACAAATGTGGTTTTGACGGAGGTGGAGTGAGATCTGCCATGGATCAAACTAGATTTGTAACACCATATTATATTAGAGGAAATGATAGACTATATATGATTTGTAATTCTGATTAACTGATTTTCATCAAACAATTACAAAGGTGCACTTATATAGTTGGATAAAATAATTATTATACTAGGTTGTAATTGCCAACTATTGATAACTGCCAATTATTAAATAACTCATTTTACAAGTTAGTGTGCAAGGGATTAAGTAAGATACAAATTATCATCTTGTACGCTAAGGTACATATGATCTCTTCTATAGTGAATCATTGTTTGTTTTTTGTCGTGGTGCAATCTTGTTTGTTTTTTTTTGTCTTACTACGATATGATATCTTCTATAGTGAATCATCTTGTACGCTAAGGTACATATGATCTCTTCTATAGTGAATCATCTTGTACGCTAAGGTACATATGATCTCTTCTATAGTGGAGAAACTCCAGTCAAGTCCACACAAACATGTTTCACTCCTAACCATCCGCACACCAGAACATCTGCGGGCTTCAGTGTTGATCTTTTCTCATGTGGGTCAATCAAGAAATTCACAGACCCCTCTTTTCCTATTTTTTACTATTAATAATTTAGATGTCTTGATTTTATTCATTTTTTGTTTTGTTTTTGTTTTTCATGATGCTGAATTCATACTTGTTTCTAATATACTAATGAATCAATTTAATTGAACTATTGTCGTTTTCTAACAAAAGAGATGATTTTGTCAAGTCCATGAGTCTGTTCTAATGAAAGGTACTTGCATAGAAATGAACATAACACGTAACTTTACAAACAACCAATCATAATTTTTTTACTAATTAAAAAATAAAAATTAAATTTTCTCTTTTCTTCATTATCATCATCACTCCATAATTCCAATTAAAAAAAACAAAATTTAAATTTTTTCTCAATTCTTATTAATTATTTCTAAGAATACTAGTAAAAGAGTCGTGCATCCGCACAGGTAAGTTCATTCATATCTTATATCATTCGATAAAGCTTGATTGTTACTATACTAATATATAATTGTTATTATAGAATCATAAATAACTGTAAATATTTAAAAATAACTATGTAGCAAATCACCAACTTGATAAATTCATTATGTTTAATGACTATAAATATTTATAAATATTACTAATAACTATAAACATTTATAAACATTTATAAATGTTTATTGATTAAAATAAAAAATGTATTGCGGTGATAGTAACTCGTAAAAGAATATTATTTTGATTATTAAAAATAAAACATAAACTAAGCAAATAAAAAATTTAATTAAGGGTTATTCCAAGTCCATGTCAATATGTCAACAACTATTTTAATAGACTGAACAGAAATTTGTGACTCTTTCGTGATTAATTCTTTCGGGCTAAATAGCATTGTTCTTTCATATATAATGTAGAAACGTTTTAAATATGATTATTTATAATATTGAGATTTTAGAGTACCAATAAATATGTAGCAAATCACAAACATGATAAATCCATTATGTTTAATAACTATAAATATTTATAAATAAGGTCTTGCTAACCCGTGCCCTCAGGACAATGTAAGCATTCAAAAAAAAAAGAATATATTTTATAGAAAATTTAATATTTCAATTTTTGAGGCATTAAATACGCAGATTACCGATATAAATTTACTATTTTAAAGTCTTAACCATTGTCCTGAGGGCACTAGTTAGCATTTCCCTTATAAATATTACTAATAACTATAAACATTTACAAATAGTTTACTAATTAAAATAAAAAAGGTATTGCGGTAATAGTGACCCGTGAAATAATGATAGATTTTGATTATACGTGTAAATTTGAAATTTAAAATAAATTAATTTATTATAAAATAAATAATAATTATATAAATTTAATTATATTAAATAATAAAAGAAGGGGAGAGAAAAAGAATTGTGATAATGAGAGGATAGAAGTGAGTTTGAAGGAAAAGAAAAAGTTTTAAATAATTGCTATGATTTTACCCTGCGGATAAAGGAGTGTTCCAAGAAATTTTGAAAAAAGATGGTGACACTTGGATGAAAAGAATATTTTGATTGGTTAGTACAATTTCATTTAATCAATTTCCATAAAGGGTTTTTTGTAGTGTAATTTTTTTTTTGTTGAAAGGGTATGTTAGAAGAGACTAAGCATGTCTGGTTCTTATACATTGACCAAACTGCCAAAATTACGCTTTCCACTAAAAAACATTACATTACAAATTGGACAAAATAATAACTAACAAAATCACCCTACCACTTTTCTATTGTCCAATAAAAATCAAGGTTTTTGCCAAGTATCAATTGCAATGTTTATGATTCAATTTTTTCTCCCCAACACACATCTTCCCTCTCTTACTTAAAATTTTAAATTTCTTTCACATTTCATTTTCCCATACTTTCTTACTTTCATTTTAATTTTTCTCCATTTACTTATTATCACAAAAAAATATTAATAATCTATTTATATGATTATTTAATATAATTAAATTTATATGATTATTGTTCATTTTATAATTGTATTTAAATATATTTTATATCAAATCAAATAATTTTTTTATTTCACGGGTCACTATCAACACAATATCTATGTTATTTTAATCAACAATATAATTACTATTAATTGATAGACATTTTTTATTTTTATATGTTAAAATTTCATTTTTTTTATCTTCATCTTACCGATTCTTTTTTTATATCATTATTGAATATAATTGAATTTATATGATCACTTTTTATTTATAATTAAACTATTCATTTTAAATTTATATATATTTAATTAAATTTTATATACAACATCGAATAAATTTACCCGTGCTTCTGCACGGATATCTTACTATCCGCACATAAATCTTACTAATAGATGAATATAGATGTGTTTCTATACAAGTATTTATCTTTGTTATAACACCTAAAAGGCATTTTAAGTTAAGTAACCATAAAAAAAAAAACATAGGAAAACTCACCTATTTTCTGTATTTTAATTTATAAACACACATGCATAATGTGATGATGAATGTTTTATCAAATAACATTCTTTATACATACACAAACAAATTACAGTATATACTACTGCTGCCGCCCAGCACTCTTTGTATGTTTTGTAAGTTAGAAGTGGATCGAGAGTGAGACCACCACTACTAACATGCTACATATACACGTGTCTAAGCCCTTGCAAAATTAAATTTGTAGAAAATTCAAGCTTCATGGCTCATGCTTATTTTCTACATATCTTATTCATCAAGTCTGTTTTGTCCCACTTTAGCGCACAGATATATAGGATGGCACTGACATAAAGGTTGTAGAAAATTCAGGCCTCGTGTAATGGTTTCCTATACATTGTTACTTTATTTTAATTTGTCTCTCATAAGTTTAAGTGGCAACCAGCTAGCTTATCACTTCAGTAATGACTTCTGTTAGTCAATTTTTGACTGCAAACAGGATCATATTTTAACCTATTGCATTAGAGTACCATGCGTGAGATGAACTTAAATTAAGTTTTAGACTTAAGTTCTGAAAGTTCAGTTTATATGTTAATGTTACTAGTCTTGTAATGTTAGAATACTTTGATGTAGTCTAAGGTGAGGGGAATTTATGTGGACAGCACTGGCAGTTAGTTACCATTAGAAATGATGATCAAATCCATATTCAATGGGTACTTAAAAAACGCTCATCATGGTCCGTAAAATAAATACTAACAATAAATTACTCACATAAAATATGAATATGAATTTTGAAAATATAATAATAATAATAAATAAAGACAGTGGCGGAGCTTTTAAGGAGTCCAAGGGTGCAATAGCACCCCTCATTTTTTTAATTTTAAATGCATGCACATGACATATAAAAGACACAAACAAAGGAGCAATAGGGAACAGGAGTTTTTTTTAGTAATGGACTGAACTTTTTTATCCAAGATCCTGAATTTACTCAATATCATTTAAAATAAAATATTTCCGTTAATAATTTTTTTACTAATTATGATTCCAAATTTTTATTTAATTTACAAAATTTCGTGAAATCCTTTTTTTATTTGATTGTTTTAAAAAAAATTTGTTTGTGTTAATTTGAGCTTTTACCTTTTTTTTTCTTTCTATCAAATGAATAAAATGTGTCAATTTATGTGTGCTTCAATTTTTTCACTCACCTGTTCTTCAATGACTAATCGTATTTTGAGTATATTGATTTGTTTAAAAAATAAGTATATAATGATTAAACATGTAATTTATTAGTAATGATTTGTTCTTCAATTACTCATGTGTTCTTCAATTTTTTTATTCTATTTCTATTAGTAATTTATTTGTACATATTTTACTAATTATACAGTGATTAAACATGTAAAAATATCTGTTCAAAAAAAAATGTAAAAATATTTATGATATTTTATTTATGAATTATTAGTACCGATATTTGATTAATAGATAAAATGGTAAATAATCATTAAAAATTTCAAACATAAGTGTAATGAATGTTTGGAGTCCAAATCCAAGTAAAAGTGTTTAGAATAAATTATCAATTTTTGTTAATTGAGCTAAAATATTTAGGTGATTTTTAATAATTTTTATATAATATTTTAATCTGTATTTGTGGCACCCCTTAATATTCTGAGCAAGATCCGCCACTGAATAAAGAGGTATTTCTTAAAAATATATCTATTTGTAACATAATTCAAAAGTTTTAAAATATAATAATATAAAAAAGTCTTACATTCATTCCGTCATGTAACATAATTAATTTAAAATTTTCAAATTGACTTGATAAAATATATAATTATCAATGTAAATATCACATAATAAATATAATATAGAATAAAGATCACATAGAGTGTTATCATAATATAATTTATTTAAAATATTTTGGATGTTTATATCTTTAAAAAATTAAAATTATTTTGAAGTAGTCCAAGAGAAGCATGGCTCAATTCAGAGTCCACGACGGTCCAAAAAATTTGACCCAATTGGTGGGACTAATAAAAGGCGTTTTCCCCGCCTGCTTCTCAGCTGGGCACGCGTGGTCGATTGACCCCAAGGCCAATTAAACTATTGTTGCCCTTAATTGCATCTATGTCAGCACCAACAACTAGTTTTCACTCTATCTATACAACCTTTCAAGATGACGAGCACGAGCTGCCTGCCCCTCCTTTCACGCAGAATTTCTGACGGTCACCTATTTTGGATTTAGATATTGGATGATAAGTCTCAAATAGGGATCGATGACCATACGCTGGGGAAACTATAAATACCCTCTAATTTGAGAGGGTCAGGTAAGAAAAATTGTATCTTCAAAACACTCTCACGTATCTCTGCACTCTTACTGACTTTAGCAATTGAGTATCTTGTAGGTACACCCCATCCTCCTCGATTTCATTATTGCAGACAAAGTCTCTGATCAACTTCAGGTTCTAATCAACCGGTAAGATCAAAAATATATATTAGTTTACAATTTTTATAATTTAACATTAAAGAATTTTGATTAATTTTTAAATTATGATAAAATGATATGATGTTTTTTTTTATTTAATTATCAATTTATTTTAAAAAGAAATGGGGATAAAGAAACTTTTATTAAATATATTGACATTAATGACCATAATGTGTAGGGGTGACAAAACGGACTTGATCCGTCGGGCATGTATGTTTTATCCGTATTTTTTTACGGGGCATGCCAAAGTTTTAGGCATGCAGCCTTTAATGTGTCCACTCCGCTCTAATTTTTTGCGGGCATGTGTTTTTTAATACAATTTTACAGTTTTTAGACTAAAAGATTCAATGTCCGCGGACCTTCCTCGCCCTACCCTTACTTTTTGCAGGACGAATCAAAGTTTTCGACTCGTATCCTTTAATATGTCCGCTCCGTCCCGCACTTTCTTTGTGGGCTTTTGCAGACACAGATATTAACATGAAAATTTATAATTTGTTAGCTTAAAAGTTACAATTTTTGCGGGTATGCTCCGCCTCGTACTCATGATTTTTAGAGTAGTGCAAAATTTTAGACTCGCACCCTCAAAAAAATCTACTCCACTTCATTTTTCTGTTGAGGGAAAAATTAAACGAGACGGACATGTCTATTTGCCACCCTAATTAAAAGTTTGGGATACCCATCTCAATGGGTAGACTCGGACTTAGAGTGACATGTAACAAAATATTGTTTTTTGTAACAATATTTTCCTAAAAGATTAACATTTTAATCATAAATGGTCAATTTAATATTATAAAAATACAATCTATTACAAACATAAAACTTAAAAATCAGAAGATACATTTGAGCCATATATATTTTCTAAAAAAGTAAGTATTTTACTAAACTAAAGGTGGTCCATTATAAACTACGCTCAAATTTGTAGTAATTTAGTTAAAGAAATAGGATGCACTTACAATTAAAATATTTAATGTAGGTGTGCTCAGTGCTCTGAATCGATTAATAACCACATATTTAAAAATTATACATTTAAATACATGTTTACTGCTATTAAGTAGTAATCTAATTAGTAGTTAGTGTTTTCCGTGTCGAAACATATCTTATTTGAATTTTTAAATTTTCAAATTTAGTTAATACTCCCTCAAATTATATAATATTTCATTAGTCTCAAATTATATGTAGTATTATTTGAAATTTTGTTTGTTTAGTGACATGATGTCACACAATGTTGAAATAATGTGTGAGATTATGATTTGAAAGGAGCCAAAAACAAATAAACAAAACAACTAATATAGATAATCAGTAATCCATTTGAATGCAGCGTCACTTATAGGGTCACTTATGTCTGGAGACAATAACATAATTGAAGGAAGTAGTCAATGGTATACAAAGGTCTCTTAATTCAGGGTCTTTGTCTTAATACTATTCATGAATTTCAACTCAACTTTCTCAAAATCTAACATCTTTCTCACTTTCAGTCAAAAATTCTCTCTAGTGTTTGCAAAAAAATAATTATAAGTGGAGTGATTCAAATCACAATTACAAATCAAATACTCTATCTTTCTAAAACATGAAAGACTATCGAGATAGAGTATTACGCAAGTAAACACATAAGACTTAAAAGTACATAGCTCAAAAAAAATTCAAAATAGGTGGTCTTTAAACAAGGAAAACCATATCCATAAAAAAAAAATCATCAGACATAAAATTCCAATAGAGTTTGATCAGAAACAAGTTGAATCTAAAAACAACAAATTAAATCCACTTTAAGAAATCCAAATTCAAATATTTTTAATTAAATCATATCTAATCAAAATCTTCTTCAAATATATGATTTAATAAAATCTTCTTCAAATTGATTTGATTTAAAATACTTCTTCTAAACGCAATCTTTGCAAATTTAAGGAAGAATTAAAATCGAAACAAATCTTGATCACACATAGAGCGCGTGTAAGATTCAAACAAAGACAAGATGTCTCACAACTATTCATGACATCTTGCTTAAAAACTTGCTTGTAATAACAAACTCTCCCTTTGACTTTTTTTAGGTAAAGAACCAATGTAAAGATTGGCGCACTCCTTTTAAATTCGGGTACATAGCATATAAGAAAACTAATCAAAATCAATCATATTTCACACATAAGATGATAAATCAAGCATCCATACACCACAAAAAAAATATAATGTGCTATTCTCCCCCTGTTTACCTCAAATGAGACAAAGGCCAAAGAGCTCAGTCAAAAGTAATAGGAAGCGCAAAATAACCAAAACGATCCAGAATGTAATATCCTCATAGAAACTAACAAACCATCAGAACAACAATAAATCACAGAGATGAAGTAGAAGAGTCATCCTTTGAAGCAGTCTCATATGCATCTTCTGTTGGACATATGACTCCACACATAAGATACGCGTGGAGTCATATGTCCAACAAAAGATGAATATGAGACTTCTTTAACATTGTGCTTCATAGTACTAACAATAGTCTTTTTTCTCTTTACAAATTTGCTCTTGTCAACTTTCTTCTCATAAGCTTTCTTCTTTTTCTCACACCACCTTCTTCTTTTTAGTTGCACTCTTGTTAATTTTCTTCTTAACAACAGGGACAATCTCTTCAATAACCTTATTGGTATTTCTGGATGTGATTTTATAGCACGATTTTGATGAACTATGTCATCAACATCATTGTTCACATCTTCACTCATTTCCTCGATCTCTTCAATCATATCTACAATGTCATTGGTATTGTTGCTAACATCATTTTAGACATCTTCACTCATAATTTTTTTAGTCTCATGATCCTCAATGACATCATCCAAGTCATTGAGATCAATACTAACAACCTGACTGATTTCCATATCATCATCTTTCTCAATAACACCATCCATGTCATTGACATTTATGCTAACATCCTGACTTACTTCCACGTCACCTTTTTTAAACACCTTATATGAAGAATGAGGTTCTAGTTGTACGTCATTTGAAGAGGGGACCGAAGAAGGTTCTTCGGGATGCCCATTTGAAGGAGCAAGCTTCTTTGCCTCTGGAAATCTCGGTTCGGGTGTAAAGTATTTGAGCAACATTCTACAATCACAATCAAAATCCAATTAATTTTACAATACAAAATTTCAAATCAAAAGTATAATTAGAAGTTACAAGGTTTGGACTTTGGATTCAATAAAATTCCCATAGTAGATAAAAAGAATCAAGAATGGAAGTTATTATTAACATAATAGAGAAACTTGAAAAGCTTGTTATTTACATAATAGAGAATTAAGTAGAACTATGGAAGTTGTTATTTACCTAAACTAAATTGAAAATTTGAAAAAAAAAATGGAAACTTACTGTGTGAGAGAGAAAGCTGCGGCTGCTAGGAAGTAGGAAGTGAGTTTGTTGTTGTTTTTACTAAACCTAATTCTAATCTAAAAAAAAAGGTTAAAGGGGAGGGTAAATGGGTAAAAGAATTAAAAAATGAAGGGTATTTCAGGGAATACCCTGTACCCCTCTACATCCGCCCCTGTTTTCAATGCACTATTGAATCGATTTTAAGATTTTATTTTGTTTGCTTGGCTCTAGAAAAAGTAGAAGCTCAAAGATCACAATTAACATTTTGGTATATAAATTAGATGTTTTTTATGTAATTGTTGATTTTTTAATAATAAAATTTTTTATACTACTTTAACATATAATTTAATTACATGACGTAGATATACTTTATAGTTATATTGGCAAAAAAAAATTTATAAATTTTTTAAAAATATTTATTTATTTTTGTTAAATTCTATTATAACTATTCCATTATCAAAAATTATTTTAAAATAGTTTTTATTTTTAATTTTTTTAATGTAATTTTTATTGTATAAGTTAGTTGATATAAATAGTTAAATACATCAAAAAATATTGTGTAAATTTATTTTATTTATGAAAATGAAAATATATCAATAGTTGATATAAATAATTAAATACAAAAAATATTTATCTTTTTAAAATATTAAATAGTTGATTAAATATTGTGTATATCAATAGTTGATATAAAAATAAGTTATTGTGTAATTTTTTTTATTGATAATGAAAATATATAAATAGTTGATATTAATATAATTACATACAAAACATATTTGCCTTTTTAAAATATTAAATGTGGGATACCATCGTCTTCTCAAATCACAATTCACAAGTGTAATACTTGACATGGTTCTTTTTAATTGACTTTTTCAACCTCAGACGAACACGGACACTAATTTCGAACTCCGGGCCGTCCATGACAAATAAAATGAAGTTAAAAACAAAAATTAAAAAATTTAAAGAATTCAACTCAGGGAGGTTCACCATCACCTTTCCATTTCACAATTCAAAAGTGTCACACTAGAAATAGTCCTTCTAAACTAACTCTTTCCAACCTTAGACAAACATATACTCAAATTTTCAACATCAGACATTCCACAACGTGTAAAACGGACTAAATTAAAATAAAAATTCAAAAAGATTAACAATCAGACTCCTAGAGGTCCACTGTCACTTTCCCAGATTAAAATTCACAAGTGTTAGACTATAAAGCATTCTTCTCATCTGACTCTTTCCAAACATGGACGAACACCGACTCGAAGTTTCAACAGTCTAAATGTGTGAAATGGACTAAAAACATAGAGATTTAAAATTTTAACCAATCGGACTCCTAGAGATCCACCACCTCCTTCCTAGATCATCTTTCAAAGATCAGATATCAAGATATGTTCGTCAGAAGAGCTGTTCTCGTTACTCTGAAGACATAGTATCCCTAATGGGCTACCCATGTAACACTCTTTTTCTAACCCCAAATTATAACAAACATTCACAGAGTATTGACATGTGTAATACGGTGAACTGACTTTTATAATCGAAAAATGTCGCGGTTAAGCATGAGTCGCCACCGACTTTTATTTTATCCAAATATTCAGAAAGGCTAAAAGAAACAGAAAAAAAACCTTTTTAAAAGAAAACGGGTTCGGGGGGTAATTTATGCAAAGGGAATACGGACTTTAGCTCGTAAATGAGCGTATCCATTTTGAAGATTTATGAGAAAGAATATGAAAAAAGTTTTTTAGAGCAAGGCAAAGCTTAGGGGCAATTACCTGGTTAGATGAAAAATGTTCTTTTAGCCTTTCAGGGTGAAAGGGTCTATCCATACCATAAGAGGGCAGGAAGCCTTTCATTTGGAGGTTGAAGGGTCATCGAGAGTTCGTTCGCCATAAGACTGTCCCATGCCATAGAGAGGCAGGTAGTCTAAGGGAAGAACCAGAACAGCCTTTCGTAGGCAGCCAGAGGATACCTCAGCCTTTCGTAGGCAACTTCCGAGGGTCGAGGTCATATTGGTGTATCGAAGGCAGCATCATTAGGGTCTTATGACCTTTGTATTTATCGAGGCAGCATGGCTGAGGTATCCTCGTATTCGAGGGACATGGCTATTCTGCAAAAAACACAAGGCAACAGGCAACAAGGCAACAGGCAGCAAAGAGGTTACCCAAAAGTGTGCGTGGGTGCAACAATCACGTGATTTGATTCAAATATTTATCTCATAATTAATTATTCTAGGTTAATTACAAGCTTGCACTCCCTAGAATTACTAACCACAGCAATTAATATTAATAACTTAAAGTAATAATGGGGAAAGGGAAAATGAAACCAGCAGGGGGAAAGGGAAAATGAAACCAGCGGGATAATAATGCTATAGGTCTAACACAAGTAATAATTAAGATCAGGGTTTAAGGGTTACCGACTATTCGCAGCTTTGGAAATTGGCAAACCCTGAAAAGGTGGGAAAAATAGGAAACAGGATATATGTGAGTGCATTATCAGTTCAGCCATAAATATGGTTAACCCTAATCAATAAAAGTAAAAATACAAGAAAAAGGGAAAAGAGCACTTAGCTTCGATTGATGAAGGTTGATGGGCAAAGGTTTGCCTCGAGTATTAAGCATTGACCCTGATCATTAGAGGGTTAGCAAGAGAATAGAAAGAAGAAGTAAGTGTAGGAGAAGTTCCATTAACAAGGGCACTAAACCCTGATTAAATAAAATAAAAGGTAAATAAATATTTAAATAAGAGAGGTTAGAACTTAGCTTCGTATTTGACGTGGCGCGTAGTCGGAGTGTATTTGAGAAGCAACCCTGGAAAAAGGCACAGAAAACAAATATCTCAGTGTATGGAATGATCATCGTAAACCCTAATTAGGGTACGAATTAAATAAGAAAATATAAACGATTTAATTAATTATTGGTCTCGCGACCTAATTAATTAAATCTGGAAGAGAAAATAAAATCGAGTACACAGGTATTTTTTAGGAATTTTTTTAGAGTTAAAACAAAATAAATATGAACTTTTGAATAATTAAATAGTTAAATATAATTTAAATAAGAAAAATAAATAAATATATAATTAAGAATAAATATATGATAAATATTAAATATATAAATAAACAATTAAGAAAATAAAATTATTATAAATAAAATATAATAAATATAATAAATATACATAAAGGAAAAAAGTATATATGAAATAAATAAATAAAATAAATAAATAAATATTTTATATAAAAAAAGTTTTAAAATAAAACATAATATATTTATTATTATTAAGAAAAAAAGAAAGAAATAAAATTATATATATATATATAATTGCAACACCTGAATTAGCTTATAACTTCAAATGGACTCTTGAATTTTTTGTGAAATTTTAACTCGGGTTTGAGGTTTCTTGATGCAAAAAATTGTAACCCTTGTGCTATGTACTTGATCAGTATATATAGGGGAATAATTAGGGTAGATAAAATTGATTTAAATCTTCTTGAATCTTGAATTGAATGTGATGAAAATTTGGTTGAAAATCTCTTATGAAAGCTTTCTAATTTTGCTCAATTTCAACCCAATCTCCTCAAATCTTGTTTGCACGAATTTGTACTGATTAAGGAGCATAATTGATGATTGAATTTGCTTCTTTTAAGCTTTTGAATCAAATATTTGATTTTCTTTTAATTTATTTGATTTTAATTCTTTTTTAATTGAATAAAAAATCATAATAAATTAAATAAATCAAGTAAATTCGTGGGAATTGGTTTTTAGGTCTTGGGTGACTTGTGGATCAAGTTTGAATCAAAATATCTTGGGCTCCTTTGCAAAAAATCCAAATTCTTTCACAATTTTCCCTCCAAAATAGCCCAACTTTGACAAGGCCTATCTCTCTCAATTTTTGAGGTATGGAAGTGTTCTAGGACTTTTTAGAAACCATAGAGAGTCCTTTAACCAGTGTCTTTGGTCTCATATCAAAATGTTTTTCCATGCTCCTTATACATCCTTTTGAAAAAAGTGACTTTTTGTTGACTTTTGAAAAGGACCTATAATATTTTAGTCCATATCTCTCAAATGAAGCATTTTTAGACTTGGCATGTGAGAGACAAATTTGTAGAGAATTCAATTTCCTTCAAAGTGAGATTTGGCTGGAAAATTTCTGATGTTCCATGTGAGAGTTATGGCTGGTCAAAGTTCAGTTGATTTTCTCCTATACAAACCCTAATTTAGAAACTTTTTGATTTGTTGATTTTTGATCTTTCCTTGATGAACCATGATCAATTCTTGATCAAATGGTGAATGATACTTCAATATGAGGATCTTGACAAAAAATCAGGAGTTTTGACTTTACTTTGACCACAGTTGACTTTTAGGTTAATTTAGTCGATTGTTGATTTTCTGAACAATTGAGTGACCAATCCTTTGAGTTGAGACTTGATACTTGTCATAGAGATAATGTGAGATATATTGAGCCATATGGGATGCCTTGGAGCCATTGATTCACTGATTTTCCTTTGAATAAACCAAACCCTAGTTTCTGATCTTTTGCTTAGGAGAGTGTGTCTAGGAGCTTTATGTATTGATTTGAATTTGTATAAGGGAAATAGTGTGGGCAAATTTTGAGGTATGACAGCTTCCCCTGTTCAATTTTCTTAAACCTGAAGATGTAGAGTGGTTTGTATGCCAGTCGGAATCTGAGGGTAGAAGAGGATTGAACACTAGAATGCCCAGAAATTTGCCCTCGTTGAAGTAGGGACTTTTGTCGGAGATGGGCTTAAAGATGCCATCCAGGTGTTTGGAGAAGATGTATGATTGATATGGGCTTGAAGATGCCATCCGACTTGATATATTTGAGAGTCAGAATGTTTCGTACGTTAGACTGTTTCTGAGGAATAGACTTAGGTTGAGTCGTACGTTAGACTGGTTTAGTTTGCATCAGCAGATGTCTGGAAAACCGTGTGTAGGCTGAAGAATAAGTCGTGCGTTAGACTAGTCTCAATTGCATCCTCAGATGTTTGGAAAACCGTGCGTTAGGTCGAGGAATGAGTCGTGCGTTAGACTAATCCCAATTGCATCCTTAGATGTCTGGAAAACCGTGCGTTAGGTCGAGGAATGAGTCGTGCGTTAGACTAATCCCAATTGCATCCTCATATGTCTGGAAAACCGTGCGTTAGGTCGAAGAATAAGTCGTGCGTCAGACTAGTCTCAATTGCATCCTCAGATGTCTGGAAAACCGTGTGTTAGGTCGAGGAATGAGTCGTGCGTTAGACTAATCCCAATTGCATCCTCAGATGTCTGGAAAACCGTGCGTTAGGTCGAGGAATGAGTCGTGCGTTAGACTAATCCCAATTGCATCCTCAGATGTCTGGAAAACCGTGCGTTAGGTCGAAGAATAAGTCGTGCGTTAGACTAATCCGATTTGCATCCATAGATGTCTGGAGGGCCGTGCGTTAGGCTTTACTTTTGAATAAGATTCGAACCTTTGTAACGTGCCTGTCAGATATTATTCACTTGGTAACAATGTCAGTTTATGCAATGCTTATGATGTATGTAATGAATGAGATGGAGTTCTCAAAAATAAATGGGACGCTTTGTATGTTATGTATGAATTATAACCGTATGCAATGTATGAATATGCATGTGATGTATATTATGTATGGCTATGATTTATGTTACTCGAAACATCTTGATTGAGAAGATAAATCTCTATGTCATTATGAGTTTGATGTTTTGATCTTTTCTTGGAGATGCTCAGCTGGGGATTTATGATTTCTGCTTGGGGATGAATAGTAATTTGATGGATCCTGACTGGGGATGAAAGATATTAGTAAGCCATGTTGGAGAAGAGCAAGTGTTGGAGAAACGGTAGTGTTGTAGATGTAACTCTGTGTTGGGGAGCTATGTCTTCTGTTGAGAGGATTTGAAGATATCTTCTTAATGATTATTCTGTGGGGATATGATCTGGCTTTGTGGGAAGACATGGATGTCTTGAACATTGCCCCCAATATTATAGTAACTACCATTTGATTAGGACACGCCACTGAGTATTGATCAAGATGTCAAGCTGGACTTGCATAGATTTGCCCTAGTTAATAGGAACTTTGGAAAGATTCGCCTCGCGAGGACTTTATGAGATGTGCACTATGGGCGACATGCCCCTAGTAATCATAAACTTAGGATGATGCTCCTGATTGTTTTGGCATCCTTGAGAGATTCTCAAAATCTTGACTTGATTACCCCAGATTGATCGGGAAATAGTTTGAAGTCCACTTGGGATGTATGCCTTTGACTTTTTGGCATTTTGAGATATTCTTCGAATCTTGACTTGATTGCCCCAGATTGATTGGGCGAAGCGTGCCATGCCCCTTGTATACGTAGGAGACATTGCTTTTCGGAGTAATCTTGTCTGTCGGGATAACTTTCAGTCATTAGTTGTACCCTGTGCAAGTTCTTTCTGATGCTAACATTTGAAATTATGTAGCAGAATATGTTAATGAATTCATGAGATGCAATGAATACGTCTGTCTTGAGTTTTTGAAAAAACATTAAAACAAGAGATGTAAAAGCGCGATATTTGTAAAAACATGATATTTGTAACAACGTGACGTTTGTAAAAATGAAATATCAACTCAGCATTTTTGGTAAACCTAAAGGATTCGGGATACCTTTTTGGTGACAGTATGCTTTCGAACTAACCATGCTTCAATTAGGACTTTCAAGGGTTGTAACGTGGCTTGGTTCACGGTTTAAGAAACAAAGGATAATGGCTCAAAATTTGATTGTACCCACCCCTCTTCGTGATGATCTTCAGCCCTAAGCTTAGTTAATTCAACTTATGCATTCAGGTTCCAGGAGACTTTTGGATTTGCACCTTTGATAATGATGATGGTTCACAAGCAAAGAGAACCTTTGAGATGGCAGTCACTTCTTCCTTTTGGTAGTCACAACATTGTGTTGTTCAGGAATTTATTGACTTCTCTTTTTTCATCGTTTTGATATCTCTAACTTTTGCCTGAACTGTCTATTTTGAGCTTACAGTCAGCGGGATGCCTTGATTTTTGCCTAAGTCATCTTTTTGATTTTTGACTTAGCAGGCTTTTCTTTGTATATATGTTTTTTCATTTTTTTTGAAAGATATTGACTGCCTTGCTTAATGATTGATGAACCATCATTGGCTTTTGATTGACATCTCCAACACTTCTTTGATGCGTGCGGATGAACGCTTGTGATTGAAACCTTTGCTGAAAGGTGTACTGAATGATTCTCTTAAAATAGAACGCACAGCCAAATTAACTGAGAACTACCCTACCCCAGGTTATGATCAAGGGTTTTAATTAGTACAAGAAAGAAACTTCTACTTCTTAGGCTCAAAAGGGGTTGACGAGGGATTAACGTCCTTATATCTCCACTGTTTAGGAATTGAAACAATGCCTGTACATTGTCAGCATAGTCCGCTCAAAAGCATACTGTATGAGGTTGCGGTATCGTTTTCGTCATCCTCCCTCAAAAGGTATACAACTTTAGCAGGAGTTGAGTATCATAAAACATATGCAAAGTAAAGATGCAGTTTAGATGAGTGATAGCGAAATAATTTATTCAAGACAAACATATGCAATGCACTGATGATGATTATTAAAACATATAATGTCTATCATAAGTCGAATGTTTAAACAAACAGAATAGAAATTGCAAATGAAAGTAAAGCTAATGATTTAAAAGTTCATCCACTTATACATTAATCAGTCTTATAGTGATTAGGCATGTGAGTAGTGATTGTCATACCCTAAATTTTGACCCCCATGAGATGACATATCTTCAGGATTTTCATCAGGTCAAAGCAAGTACCCACAGCAGTCACTTCTTCATCTGGCATTTAATCAAGGATGTTCAAAGACAAGAAAAATCAGGCAAAGGATCAATCAATAGAAGGATTGGTCTCTAACACATTCATAGGACTCAAAAGCTTCACTTTTATATTCACCTATGATTGATTAGACACCCAGTCATCTGAGTACAGGTTTACTCAGGTCACCAGACTAGGGTTTTTTTTAGCCTATCAAGGACTAAAATCAGGGATCACCTTTGGGAAACCCTAAAAAGCCCCAGGGGATCATTCAAAGACATCAATCATCTTCAAATAGCTCATATAACAAGATCCACTGGACATCACACCTCAATTCAAAGTCTACAGTCATCATTTTCATCTGGTCGACAATTAGGGTTTTTGACCTAATTCACCAGGATAGTTGACTTTTAATCAGGGCATGGATCCAAAAATCAAGACATGATTCAAGAACCTCTACCACCTCAATATAACCCATTTACATCACTCATTTAAGGAGAAGATCTTGATTCTACACAAAAGTCCAAATCTCACCTTATCTGGAAAAAGTCAACTGTATGGGATCACCTTTGACTTTTAAGATTTTTTGGTCAAACCATGACTTTCAAGGATCAATATCATCAATATATGGATATTAAAGTCATTTGACCAAAGAAATTCAAGAAGAATCTTTAAGGAGCAAAAAGTCGGGAATTAGGGTTTTTGAGGGCATTGTGAGAACTCAAAATTTCACCTACACAACTCAAAAAACTTCCAACATGAAAGTTGTAGATCTTGCAAAATAAAACAACATCTTATAATGGAACTTTTTTCAAAAGATCAATCATTTAAGAGTTTTAGAAATTTTGAAGTTTTAGGTCATAAACACTTAGAAAATTTTCTAAGTGTTTTAACCTAGTTTTCTTCCAACTTTGGCCTCATTTTTCACAAATTTGCCAAAGGATTCTGAAGAAACTCCAAACTAATGATTTGAAGTAGATGTTTAGGGCTTTACAAATTGTGTTCTACCTTCTCCAAATTCATTTTGAGCTAGGAGTTATGCTTGTTCAAAGTTGGCCTCATGAAGTGAAATTATAGGTCATGCATCATTTTGAAACTTTGCAATTTTGTGCATATGACCTCAATTATGGATGCTACACGACCCATAACACATCTGAAAACATGACATGCATTCATTTTCACCATGCCATGATAATTGAGGAAGATTCCTAAAACAAGAACATGTGATTATGTAATGATTACATTTGAGAATTTATGGCAAATTGATGAATCACCCAAGGAATCTTCTCACCAACCAATTAGAGCTCACTTTGTATCTGAAATGTTCCCTAAGATCAGATAGAATCAATGGATAGGGAGCTGGCTCGAAAATGCAATGATCACACTTGGATATTCTTTGAAATTTCTTCATGGCTAAGAAACCAAATTCACTTCACTAAGCAAGCTCACTCTCTCAATCAGTACTGAATCATTTGCCTATAAATAGGAGAGCATACCTTAGTAGAAAAACACACCAAAGCAACCATATTCCTTGCTTTCTCTTTCTCTTCTCATGCTTATTGTTTTTCAAAGTTCTTTGGCAAGAAGAATCGTTTTCTTCAAACCAGAGCTTATCTTTGGAAAGTAAGCATTCTAACATCTCAAGGAGGTTCATTTGAGGTGATCCAAGCACCTGGATCACTTCTGTAAGTGGAGGAACGCCATTGTTGCTCTCACTTTGGAGCTGTTGCAGTTGGAGGTCCATAGAGCAATTCAGAAGGTTTCCAACAAAGCCAAGCATCCAGGCACGTTCCACAGGAGGTAGTGGAGCTATCCAGATGGTTGCAGCTCGTCTGTAACTCAAGAATCATCACTCTCCATGTTCACTTGAAGCTCAAATCGAGGGAGGTCCATAGAGCAATTCAGGAGAATTGAAGTTACAATAAACATCCAGTTAGCATCACTGAGTCACAGGGAAGCTTTTGGGATCATTCATACAAGCCCAGGTGCTCTCTAACTTCCTCACGACCTTCATTTTCAGAGGTAAGTTTCTCAACTCCACCTCTTTGATTCGTGTATCTTTCTGGCTAAAACTCAACACCATTCTATTCAGCATCATAGGAGGATTAAAAACCCTCTATCATCAGTCATTTATGCTTCAGTATAGTCATTTAATTTGAATTCCAAATTTTAGGGTTCTTCACGTATTTTAGATAATTCAGTAGATATAGTTAATATAAACTCATAATAGTTACATATCTAGAATCGTGAGTGAATTTAGAGCAAGTTTGGTCTTTATATCGTTGCAAATGGTTGAGAATTGAGAGAGTTCAGAAATTCAAATTGTTGGAGCTTGAGGAAGAAGATGACAATGGTGGTGGCGCGCAAATTTCAAATCTGAGGGCCAAGTTTATTTTATTTTGAATGGTTTGTGTTTTACAAACGAATTTATCGTTTGCCCTAGTGGCCTCACATGCGCTCTTAGTCTCCTCATGCCCAAGGTCTGGGGTTCGAATCCCCCTCGCCTCAGACCTTTTGATTTTATTTTCTTTTTTTGCTCCTATACACTTGAGCAATATATGAATTGCCTTGAAGCCAGTTTGCTATCACCACACGCGCGTTGGCTCAGTGGTGTTTGTTTTGAGTGTGTGACCTAGAGGGCGTGGGTTCAAATCCTCCAAGGGCCAAACTATTTTTTTAACACCCATTTTCTTTCATTTTTCTCACAAACTTCACACAATTAATTCACCTATCAAATTAATTCATTTTCACTTCATTTTTCACACACTTGTTATTTAATATACCTATTTTATGAATAACTAAAAAAATCATAAAAACATTATTTATTTCATGTATTTTAAATAGGTTTAAAATAGTATGTTTTAAATGTTTTCTTAAACACTTTAAAATATATATTTTCATTTTATTTTAACCTAATTACTTTGTGAATAATTTTATGATAAAACCCTATTTATTTAGGTCTTAATTAGGTATAGATTTCATCTTTTCCTTAATTAAGTTGACTTTTGTCAATATTCAAAACTGTTTTCAATCTCCGATCAAACAGACGATTAAGGTTTTCAAACAACAAAACCTTATATCATTTCAATCATTTTCAACTGTTTCTCATAACAGTGAATCATTTTCAAGTGGGCCTCTAATAGAGTATAAGTCCCAACACCTTCTTCTCTTCTTAGCTTGTTTTCAAAACTGTATTTTCAAAATCTCCTTTCTGTTTTCAAAACATTCTTCTGGTATTTGAAGGGCATTATTCCCGGTGAAACTCTTCAGATACCTATGTGACCTTTGTCCATCTTCACTTCTTCTGTTTTCAAAAAAAACCATTAACTGTTTATCATATATATTCAACTGTTATCCACCAATTACTGTTGAGGCTCTGTACATACTTCTTCAAAGGCCTCCACTCCATCCAGGTTAGGCTTTACAAGCTTTCAATTTACAGTCTTTATTTAAATTACTGTCAAATATAAACTGTGCATATATATTAGTTTAGAACTACGTTTGAGTGTAAACCCTAGGACAGTTAAACTATATATATATTATAGGAATATGACCTAGGATTGAGAATGTCTTCCCGGTGAAGGCTCTTTCCTAATTAGAGATTTGTAGTTCAAACCCCCAAGATGAATTATTCCCGGTGAAACATCTTGGCAAAAACCTTAGAATCCAAAAAAATAGGACACATCCACCCAAGAGGAATTATTCCCGGTGAAACCTCTTACCCATTTGCTTAAAGCCAAAATAAGTTCAAAACCACATAGCTTTCTCTTGTGCTATAACAAGGACCCTCGATGACCCTCGATTAGCCTCCTCTTGGGCTTTGTACAAGGACCCACAGGCTTCTTAAAAGCATTTCCAGCTTCCTCTTGAGCTTGTATACAAGGACCCATCAGGTTTCTTATAAACATAGGAACAGGTCTTTAGTTACCTTTTAGCCTATCCTAGTGAGTTTCTTCCATTTAAACCAGACTTTAAACAAGCTAAGTTTGTCTCAATTTTACATTGAGTACACCTTTTGGAATGAGAGACATGGACAGTCTCTGTCACCCTTATCCTCATCAATCTTCCTTAGCAGAGTCTAGGATCCATGTTTGCTTATCCTCAGTCAGTGTCAGCCTTCATCTTGGGCTTTAAACAAGAAGTCTCCACTAGATAATCTTTCTGCCAATCATTTTTAACAAAAACCCCTGGAAAGGGTTAGCCTCCACACATTCTTTCATTCTTAACAAAACCCCTGGAAAGGGTCAGCCTCCAAAAACATGACAAAAAAATCATTTCTTCTTCAAAAACAAAGATTCATTTCTCTTAGGAGATAATTTCCCCAAAAGAGTCAACACCCCTGGAAAGGGTCAGCCTCCAAAAACATGACAAAAAATCAGTCTTTTAACAGACAATTCTACCAGCTGAGTCAAAATCCCTGGAAAGGGTTAGCTTCCAAAAATCAGTCTTTTAATAAATAAATCCTTCAATAGAGTCAAAACCAACAAAAAAACAGTTAGCCTCAACCTTGGGCTTCATACAAGGCACCAAAACAATAAAACTCCCTGTTAATAGTCAGCCTCAACCTTGGGCATTGTACAAGGCAGATAATAGAGTCTCCCCTAGTGAGTCCTTCATTGTTCAGTAGCCACAACCTTGGGCTTTGTACAAGGCAGATAAAACCATATTTCATGTGTCAAAGATTCCTAACATCTAGGATCTTTTCCCATAGAGTCATCCATACTCAGTTTATTTAAGAGTCCGCCACAACCTTGGGCTTTGTACAAGGCAGAAAATGATGTTTCCCTAGCTAGAGTCAGCCTCAATTCTGGGCTTTGTACAGAACACCAAATAAAATCCATCAAAATAAACACTCCCTAAGTAGAGTTAGCCTCAATTCTGGGCTTTGTACAGAACATAAAAATCCCTTGTAAATTAATCCCCAGTGGAGTTTTCTTCCAGAGTCATAATAATAGTTAATCAATCAAAAAGCCTCAAGCTTGGGCCTCATACAAGCCAGCTAAAAAATCAAATCTTTTATACAGTAGATAGACATAGCTTATCTCTATAGAGAGATCTTTCTTCTATCTCACCACATTCAAACAAACAAACATTACACATTTCAATTTTAATCAAGTCTCCCATTTAGGATTTTGAAAGGCATGAGCTGGCAGTAAAACCCAGACATGTGGTAACTTTCCCTAATTTGGATGAGCACCTTTCTTTCATTTAAGAGGCATTTGACTGGTATACTTGCACATACACAAGTAAGGTCCCCCTCTTGAATGAAATGAATTCAGTTATTCTGTCACTCTTTTAATGTTTGTGGTGGAATAGTAGAAATACCTCTCTATAAAGATGATTTCATGTCTCTTTACTGTAAACAGAGATTTAATTCAAGCTTCAACCTTGAGCTTCAAGCAAGGCACCCAAAAATAATTAATAATTAATTAGTTCCCCGAACTACATTAAGCTCTGACTTCCATTAGGGATATGTAGGCATGAGGTTCACAAGGAATCTCAGCGAGCTAATAAAATACCAAAAATAGTCAGTCTGTCTATCTGTCTTTCTTTTATTAAATTCAATTCCTTCTCCTAACACAAAGGAGAAACTTTCCCAATAATCATTAGCAGCACAAACACATTTTAGACACATAGAAGGTTCCTGTAGAGTACTACAGATATGTAGGGTGTTTAAACACTTCCCTATGTATAACCGACCTCCCGGACTCCAGAATTTCTAGTCTAGGTGAAATCCCCACACTTAGCAAACTCTTAGGGTTTAGTTGAGATCTTTTTTCCCCTTTCCTACTCGTAGGACAAATAAGGAAGTTCGTGTGATATCGTAGGAAGAACTGAAATAAAATTCATCCCACCACGGGCGCATTCTCCTTCCAAATTTCGCGTGAAGGGTTTAGCGTGCCGTCCTCCCAAGTGAAACGGGGAGGTAAAAAAAACGACACCACAGTAAAAATGTTGACTCTGCTGGGGATATAAGTGTTAAAAACCTTGGTTTTTCATCCAAACCAATGGTTGACCTGTTGCTGGTCCAGCCCTAATGAGGAATTAGGGATGCCAAATTCCCCCTCAAACAAGAGAGGTCCTGCCTAACCTCTGTGTCATTTCATGTGTTTGTTGCATTTATATTTGTTTATTTTGTTTATTCTGTATTGGGAAAGGGCTTGATTCCCCCTTGTGGTGAGAAATCCTATACCCGGATTTGAGTGCAACATAAGATAGGATGGAGGATGTCTTCCCGGTGAAGACCCTCTAATCTTGGTTCACAATTCTACTCTTGGGATTTGCCTGGCTGGTTGTGATTAACTGCGCCAATGCATTCCGAGACTGATTTGTACCAGGAGGACCTAGAAACACATTAACCCCACTTAAAGCCTTTTGTTAGGACGTAGAGCGGTGATTACGAAAGTAATTGTCACGCAGATACTACACTCAGAGAAAACTCTCTTATAGATACCAATCAACGTATCTTTAAGGTTGAGCAAAAACTCTGAGACCCCTAGAACCCGTTCTACAGGTACAAAAATCCTTATCCTTAGTTTACCATTGGGGCGAGGTTTGCGTTTTGACTTCATGACTACTATACCCTTCAACGCCATGTTTGTTTAAAAACTCTTGTGTGTGCATTCATGCATTCATGCATCATTCATTAATAACAACTAAAAACAAAAAGAGTCTTTTTCGAGTCGTTTTTCAAGGAAACTAAATAACGAACGTTTTGAACTTCATAGAAAGAGAGAAACGGAGAAAGGACTTAAGGATCTATACCATGGATTATGGGAGAAAGAGAGCTAGGAAATACACCTTCAAGATTCCCCAGGTCGAGGAACTGGGAAAGCTCGGAAAACTGGTGGTCAACCCCCAGCCTTTCAAGGAGAAGTATGGAAAACTTCTGCCTTTGCTCAATACCAACATTGTGGATGGGATCCTTCCCACCTTGGTACAGTTTTACGATCCAACGTATCACTGCTTCACCTTTCCAGATTATCAGCTCATGCCTACGTTGGAGGAGTACTCTCGTCTGATTGGAATACCCGTGTACGTGCAAGATCCGTACTCCGGTTTGGAAAAGAATCCTGACGACATTATCATTGCTGCAACTACTCCTTTGAACGTAGTCGACATCAGAACTCATATGGTGAGTAGAGGAGGAATTCAAGGATTACCCTCCAAATTCCTGTTTGATCAAGCTCGGTACTTCGTCAGCATCCAAGATATGAGCGCTTTTGAGGAAATCTTGGCCTTGCTTATCTACAGATTGTTTTTGTTCCCTAACATTAACGATCTCGTCGACATCAACGTAATTAAGATCTTTTTAATTGGAAATCCAGTTCCAACCTTGCTTGCGGATGCTTATCATTCTGTGCATTCAAGAAACCTGCAGCGAGGAGGATTAATCGCATGCTGTGTACCGTTGTTATACGAATGGTTCGTTTCGCACCTGCCGAAGTCTAGCACTTTCTGGAGCATGAGGGATGGCCTTTACTGGTCACAGAAAATCATGT